>NW_027438957.1:132500-150000 GCF_040939455.1 Microcebus murinus
CAGTGTCAGCCAGACAAGAGGGGACCCTCTGACGGGGCTGACAGCGATTTTTTTTTTTTCTTTCTAAAGCTTGCCTCCATTTTCCACCTAGGTCTACAGGTATACCCTTAAAATGGATGCTGGTATTGAGGAAACAGGAAGTATTTTTTTCCAGTCATTTATCTGGTCCTCAATCCTCATTATTTATCATGTCCACCCGCCAAGTAATATATATAGAAAGAAAAATTAGCCAGGCATGCTGGCACATGCCTGTAGTCCCAGCTACTCAAGAGGCTGAGACAGAAGGATGAATTGAGGCCAGGAGTTTGAGGTTGCTGTGAGCTAAGCTGACACCATAGCACTCTAGCCCGGGCACCAAAAGTGAGACTCTGTCAAAAAAAAAAAAAAAAATTAAGAACTATGGACTTAGCAGTAAAAGCAGGGATTCAGAGATAAAAATTTCACTCTCTCTCTCTCTGTATGTATGTGTATATATATAAATCTGCTATAGAGAGAATAAAAGAGATAAGAAGGGAGGGAGAGATAAAAATTCCTCTCTCTCTCTGTCTATATATATATACATATATATATATATATAAATCTGCTATAGACAGAATAAAAGAGATAAGCAGGGATGGAGAGATAAAATTTCACTCACTCTCTCTCTCTCTCTGTATATATATATATAAATCTGCTATGGACAGAATAAAAGAAATAAAAAGGGAGGGAGAGATATAAATTCCTCTCTCTCTCTCTCTATATATATATATATATATAATCTGCTATAGACAGAATAAAAGAGATAAGCAGGGAGGGAGAGATAAATATTTCACTCTCCCTCTCTTTCTCTCTCTCTCTGTGTATATATATATAAATCTGCTATAGACCGAATAAAAGAGATAAGAAGGGAGGGAGAGATATAAATTCCTCTCTCTCTCTCTCTGTCTCTCTCTCTCCCTCTCTCTATATATATATATATCTGCTATAGACAGAATAAAAGAGATAAGCTGGGATGGAGAGATAAGAATTTCACTCACTCTCTCTCTCTCTCTCTCTCTATATATAAATCTGCTATAGACAGAATAAAAGAGATAAGAAGGGAGGGAGAGATATGAATTCCTCTGTCTCTGTGTCTCCCTGTCTCCCTGTCTCTCTCTCTCTCTCTCTCTCTATATATATATATATAAATCTGCTATTGACAGAATAAAGAGATAAGAAGGGAGGTAGAGATATAAATTCTCTCTCTCTCTCTCTCTATATATATATATATAAATCTGCTATAGACAGAATAAAAGAGATAAGCAGGGATGGAGAGATAAAAATTTCACTCTCTCTCTCTCTCTGTGTATATATATAAATCTGCTATAGACAGAATAAAACAGATAAGCAGGGAGGGAGAGATATAAATTCCTCTCTCACTCTCTCTCTCTCTCTATATATATGTATATATATAAATCTGCTATAGACAGAATAAAAGAGATAAGACAGGAGGGAGAGATATGAATTCCTCTGTCTCTCTGTCTCTCTCTCTCTCTTTATATATAAATCTGCTATTGACAGAATAAAAGAGATAAGAAGGGAGGGAGAGATATAAATTCTCTCTCTCTCTATATATATATATATATAAATCTGCTATAGACAGAATAAAAGAGATAAGCAGGGATGGAGAGATAAAAATTTCACTCTCTCTCTCTCTCTCTGTATATATATAAATCTGCTATAGACAGAATAAAAGAGATAAGAAGGGAGGGAGAGATAAAAATTTCACTCTCTCTCTCTCCATATATATATATATATATATATATATATATATATATATATATATATATAAATCTGCTATAGACAGAATAAAAGAGATAAGCAGGGAGGGAGAGATAAATATTTCACTCTCTCTCTCTTTCTCTCTCTCTCTGTGTATATATATATATATAAATCTGCTATAGACAGAATTAAAGAGATAAGCAGGGAGGGAGAGATAAAATTTTTCTCAGGCCCAGCACACCTGTAGTCCTAGCTCTCTGGGAGACTGAGGCAGCAGGATTGCTGGAGGTCAGGAGTTCAAACCAGCCTGAGCAAGAGCAAAACCCCATCTCTACTATAAACACCAAGAAATTAATTGGCCAAGTAATATATATAGAAAGAAAAATGAGCCAGGCGTGGCGGCATATCCCTGTAGTCCCAGCTGTTTGGGAGGCTGAGGCAGGAGGATTGCTTGAGCCTAGGAGGTTGAGGTTGCTGTGAGCTAGTCTGAAGCCATAGCACCCTAGCCCGGGCCCTAAAAGTGAGACTCTGTCTCAAAAAAAAAGAAAAAATTAATAATAATAAAAAAGGTCTTACTTTCCAGAAAAAGCAGGGAGGGAGAGATAATAATTTCTCTCTCTCTCTCCCTGTTTCTCTCTCTCTCTCTCTCTCTCTCTCTCTCTCTCTCTCTCTGTATATATTTTCTGTGATTTTCTCCAAAGTGTTCTTTTCTTCTGGAACTGGCCCAGAGAACTGATAAATGAGGTGGACCCCGGATTGAATACTGAATGACAGTTTCAGTAAAACATTTTGGAATGCAAGAGAACTTTGGTCAGAGGGAGACATTAACATGATAAAAGTGGAGTCAAGCTTGAGATCCAGTTAAGTGGACCCCTAAAGTGAGGTGAGCTAGCAAGGAAAAGACAAGGGGTAAGGAGAAGTCACAGCAAGGAGGTGGGAGGAGGCTTTGCTGGGCTGGCGACCCCATCACACTGCTGCTATAGACAGAATGTCTGCTATAGACAGAATAAAAGAGAAAAGAGATAAGCAGGGAGGGAGAGATATAAATTCCTCTCTCACTCTCTCTCTGTCTCTTTGTCTCTCTCTCTCTCTATATATATATATATATATCTGCTATAGAATAAAAGAGATAAGCAGAGAGGGAGACATAAAAATTTCTCTCAGGCCAGGCACACATGCAATCCTAGCTCTCTGGGAGCCCAAGGTGGGAGGATTGCTGGAGGTTAGGAATTCTAACCAGCTCCTGGAAGAGCAAGACCTTATCTGTACTATAAATAGAAAGAAATTAATTGGCAAAGTAATATATATAGAAAGAAAAAATAGCCGAGCATGCTGGCGCATGCCTGTAGTCCCAGCTACTCAGGAGGCTAAGACAGAAGGATCAGTTCAGTCCTGGAATTTGAGGTTTAAGTGAGCTAAGTTGAGGCCATAGCACTCTTGCCGGGGCACCAAAGGTGAAACTCTGTCTCAAAAAAAAAAAAGTTAAGTAAAATGGACTTATCAGAAAGACCAGCGATTGAGACATAAAAATTTCTCTCTCTCTCTTTCTCTGTCTATATATAAAACTGCTATAGGCAGAATAAAAGAGATAAGCAGGGAGGGAGAGATAAAAATTTCTCTCACTCTCTCTATTTCTCTCTCTCTCTCTATATATATATGTCTGCTATAGACAGAATAAAAGAGACAAGAAGGAAGGGAGAGATAAAAATTTCTCTCTCTGTCTCTCTCTCTCTCTCTCTATATATATATATAAAACTGCTATAGACAGAATAAAAGAGATAAGCAGGGAGGGAGAGATAAAAATTTCTCTCACTCTATTTCTCTCTCTCTATATATATATGTCTGCTATAGACAGAGTAAAAGAGATAAGAAGGGAGGGAGAGATAAAAATTTCTCTCTCTGTCTCTCTCTCTCTCTCTCTCTCTCTCTATATATATATATATATATATAAAACTGCTATAGACAGAATAAAAGAGATAAGCAGGGAGGGAGAGATAATAATTTCTCTCACTCTCTCTCTCTATATATATATGTCTGCTATAGACAGAATAAAAGAGACAAGAATGGAGGGAGAGATAAAAATTTCTCTCTCTGTCTCTCTCTCTCTCTCTATATATATATATAAATCTGCTATAGACAGAATAAAAGAGATAAGCTCAGAGGGAGAGATAAAAATTTCTATAAATCTCTCTCTCTCTCTCTCTCTCTCTGTCTCTGTGTCTCTTTCTCTCTCTCTCTATATATATATATATGTCTGCTATAGATAGAATAAAAGAGATAAGCAGAGAGGGAGACATAAAAATTTCTCTCAGGCACAGCACACCTGCAATCCTAGCTCTCTGGGAGGCCAAGGTGGGAAGATTGCTGGAGGTCAGGGATTAATACCAGCCTGAGCAAGAGGAAGACCCCATCTCTACTATAAATAGAAAGAAATTAATTGGCCAAGTAATATATATAGAAAGAAAAATTAGCCGGGCATGCTGGCACATGCCTGTAGTCCCAGCTACTCAGAAGGCTGAGGCAGCAGGATCGCTTGAGCCCAGGAGTTTGAGGTTGCTGTGAGCTAGGCTGAAGCCATGGCACTCACTCTAGCCTGGGCAACAAACTCAGACTCTGTCTCAAAAAAAGTAAAAAAAAAATTAAAAAAAAAAAAGAAAGAAAGAAAGAAATTAATTGGCCAACTAAACACACACACACACACACATAATAAGCCGGGCATGGTGGTGCATGTCTGTACTCCCAGCTACTCGGGAGGCTGAGACAGAAGGATCACTTGAGCCCAGGAGTTGGAGGTTGCTGTGAGCTAAGCTGAAGCCATAGCACCCTAGTCCGGGCCCTAAAAGTGAGACTCTGTCTCAAAAAAAAAAAGAAAAAATTAATAATAATAAAAAAGGTCTTACTTACCAGAAAAAGCAGGGAGGGACAGATAATAATTTCTCTCTCTCTCTCTCTCTCTCTCTCTCTCTCTCTCTCTCTCTCTCTCTCTCTCTCAATGTATATATTTTCTGTGATTTTCTCCAAAGTGTTCCTTTGTCCAGGAACTGGCCCAGAGAACTGATCAATGAGGTGGACCCCGGATTGAATACTGAATGACAGTTTCAGTAAAACATTTTGGAATGCAAGAGAACTTTGGTCAGAAGGAGACATTAACATGATAAAAGTAGAGTCAAGCTTGAGATCCAGTTAAGTGGACCCCTAAAGTGAGGGGAGCTAGCAAGGAAAAGACAAGGGGTAAAGAGAAGTCACAGCAAGGAGGTTGGAGGAGGCTTTGTGGGGCTGGCGACCCCTTCACACTGCTGCTATAGATAGAATGTCTGCTATAGACAGAATAAAAGAGAAAAGAGATAAGCAGGGAGGAAGACATAAAAATTTCTCTCAGGCCCAGCACAGCTGCAATCCTAGCTCTGGGAGGCCAAGGTGGGAGGATTGCTGGAGGTCAGGAATTCAAACCAGCCTGAGCAAGAGGAAGACCCCATCTCTACTATAAATAGAAAGAAATTAATTGGCCAAGTAATATATATAGGAAGAAAAATTAGCCAGGCATGCTGGCACATGCCTGTAGTCCCAACTACTCAAGAGGCTGAGACAGAAGGATCACTTGAACCCAGGATTTTGAGGTTGCTGTGAGCTAAGCTGAAGCCATAGCACCCTAGCCCGGGCCCTAAAAGTGAGACTCTGTCTCAAAAAAAAAAGAAAAAATTAATAATAATTAAAAAGGCCTTACTTACCAGAAAAAGCCGGGAGGGAGAGATAATAATCTCTCTCTCTCTCTCTCTCTCTCTCTCTCTCTCTCTCTATATATATATATATATATATATATATATATATATATATATATATATATGTCTGCTATAGACAGAATAAAAGACATCAGCAGGGAGGGAGAGATAAAAATTTCTCTCAGGCCCAGCACACCTATAATCCTAGCTGTCTGGGAGGCCAAGGGGGGAGGATGCTGGAGGTCAGGAGTTCAAATCAGTGGGAGCAAGAGCAAGACTCCATCTCTACTATAAATAGAAAGAAATTAATTAGCCAAGTAATATATATAGAAAGAAAAATTAGCCCAGCATGATGGCACATGCCTGTAGTCCCAGCTACTTGACAGGCTGAGGCAGGAGGATTGCTTGAGCCCAGGAGGTTGAGGTTGCCATGACCTAGGCTGATGCCATGGCACTGACCCTAGCCTGGGCAATAACGGGAGACTCTGACTCAAAAAATTAAATGAATGCATGCATGCATGCATGAATGAATGAATAAATAAATAAATAAAAGTATGTTAAAAAATACATAGAGTGAGGGTTCTCCACTTTAGCCATTATTGTGGTTAATCATTTCACTGGTCTCAGCTGGGCCAAAAACAAGGCCTGTGGGTCTGGGGACTCCTCAGAAGTTTTAAGAAAGGATTGAACTCCTCTTGGGGATAGAGGCCAGACTACAAGTTTCCAACATCAGGGGGTGGGGGGGAAGTTTTAAAAGGACAGAAAAGGTTTCTGTCCTTTATTTTTTTTTTCCCTCTGTGTAGACCATTCCCTCTATTACACTGGGAAATTCATGATGTTGAATATTTTTTCCTGGGAGAAACTTTGTGGTCGGCTATGTTTAGTAGGAAGTGTGTTTTATATGTTTCCAGGACATCATTCAAAATTCAGCAGACTCATCTAGGATCATTAGGGAAATGAATGATTTTCCTCTCCTAAATGTTGAGCTACCACAACAAGCTGCAGGAGGGGACCGTCCCGGACACCTATCCACTGACACAGGCCCCACGGGAGTGTGTTGCTCACCCTATTCATTTAGAAATGTATACTTTGGAATCAATAAAATAAAATTCACAGGAAGAGAAAATACATTGTTCTCAGCCTAGGATAAAAAGTCACAAGTTGTTGTAGAATTCATTCTGTGATTTAAATTTTTAAACGATATTCCATAAACCTAAAAAAAAACACAAAAAAACAAAGATTAAACAGAAACCGGGAAAAGAAAAAAAAAAAACCCTGGGCAGAGGCCTACGGTGGGGGCGGGGAGGCAGGCAGGGAGCGGGAGGAGGAGGAGGGGCCCCTCCCTGGGACAACAGGGAGGGGGGGGCGGAGACCCTCTGGAGGCTAGAGGCGCCTGGGGCTGGCGGGCCCAGGCAGAACCTGTCATACAATGTAGCAGATTTGAAAGCCGGCCTCCACACCTGGGGTGGGGGTGGGGTCCACTCTTAAGCTCCCAACATGGCCTGACTTTACCCATCCCCCAAGTCTGACAGCGAATTTTTTTTTTTCTTTCTAAAGCTTGCTTCCATTTTACACCTAGGTCTACAGGTATACCCTTGAAATGGATGCTGGTAGTGAGGAAACAGGAAGTATTTTTTTCCAGTCATTTATCTGGTCCTCAATCCTCATTATTTATCATGTCCACCACCCCCCACACACACACACACATATACACGTTGGTTCATCTCTGCAGAAAAGCTGCTGGAGATTGTTTCTCCACCAAATGCTTTCTGTTGACAGTATCTAAGAGGACAAGCAGTGCCACGCATTCTGCTCTAAGATTAAAATTGCATCTATCAGTATGGTCCTATTTTACTTCTTATGTGGGTTTAGTAGGTTTCATAAAAGCTGATCTTGACTTCCACAACGGAGATCAGTGAGTTTCTGTTGTTTCCCTATTTTTCCTCACAAGCAGTTTGAATGGCTCCATGTGCCTCTAGACTGACTGCAAAGCACAGACTCCAGGATCTCCACCCTTTGGCTCTGTCTATCCAAAAAGGGCCTCCACGTCTTTCCTCTGTGGGGTATATACTCCCAGAGGTGGCACAGTATGGTTTGTAGGGGGATATGTTTTATTGGGAAAACTGAGAGTTTGAAATCCAGCGTTTTATTTGTTAGCAACACAAATTTTGTCAATTCACATTGCCCTGTTGAGGCCCAGTCACCTAAAGTGTAGGAAATGCAATGGATAGATTTTTATATCTCTCTCTGTGTCTCTATCTCTGTCTCTCTCTCTCTCTGTATGTATATATATATATATATAAACCTGCTATAGACAGAAAAAAAGATATAAGGTGGGATGGAGAGATAACAATTTCACTCTCTCTCTCTCTCTCTCTCTCTATATATATATAATTCTGCTATAGACAGAATAAAAGAGATAAGGTGGGATGGAGAGATAAGAATTTCACTCTCTCTCTCTCTCTATATATATATATATATATAAATCTGCTATAGACAGAATAAAAGAGATAAGCAGGGAGGGAGAGATATAAATTCCTCTCTCACTCTCTCTCTCTCTCTCTCTCTCTCTCTATATATATATATATCTGCTATAGAATAAAAGAGATAAGCAGAGAGGGAGACATAAAAATTTTCTCAGGCCAGGCACACATGCAATCCTAGCTCTCTGGGAGCCCAAGGTGGGAGGATTGCTGGAGGTTAGGAATTCTAACCAGCTCCTGGAAGAGCAAGACCTTATCTGTACTATAAATAGAAAGAAATTAATTGGCAAAGTAATATATATAGAAAGAAAAAATAGCCGAGCATGCTGGCGCATGCCTGTAGTCCCAGCTACTCTGGAGGCTAAGACAGAAGGATCAGTTCAGTCCTGGAATTTGAGGTTTAAGTGAGCTAAGTTGAGGCCATAGCACTCTTGCCGGGGCACCAAAGGTGAAACTCTGTCTCAAAAAAAAAAAAAATTAAGTAAAATGGACTTACCAGAAAGACCAGCGATTGAGACATAAAAATTTCTCTCTCTCTCTTACTCTGTCTATATATAAAACTGATATAGGCAGAATAAAAGAGATAAGCAGGGAGGGAGAGATAAAAATTTCTCTCACTCTATTTCTCTCTCTCTATATATATATATGTCTGCTATAGACAGAATAAAAGAGACAAGAAGGAAGGGAGAGATAAAAATTTCTCTCTCTGTCTCTCTCTCTCTCTATATATATATATATATAAAACTGCTATAGACAGAATAAAAGAGATAAGCAGGGAGGGAGAGATAAAAATTTCTCTCACTCTCTCTATTTCTCTCTCTCTCTCTCTATATATATATGTCTGCTATAGACAGAATAAAAGAGACAAAAATGGAGGGAGAGATAAAAATTTCTCTCTCTGTCTCTCTCTCTCTCTCTGTCTCTCTCTCTCTATATATATAAATCTGCTATAGACAGAATAAAAGAGATAAGCTCAGAGGGAGAGAGAAAAATTTCTATAAATCTCTCTCTCTCTCTCTCTCTGTCTCTGTCTCTCTTTCTCTCTCTCTCTATATATATATAGGTCTCTCTCTCTCAATGTATATATTTTCTGTGATTTTCTCCAAAGTGTTCCTTTGTCCAGGAACTGGCCCAGAGAACTGATAAATGAGGTGGACCCCGGATTGAATACTGAATGACAGTTTCAGTAAAACATTTTGGAATCCAAGAGAACTTTGGTAAGAGGGAGACATTAACATGATAAAAGTAGAGTCAAGCTTGAGATCCAGTTAAGTGGACCCCTAAAGTGAGGGGAGCTAGCAAGGAAAAGACAAGGGGTAAGGAGAAGTCACAGCAAGGAGGTTGGAGGAGGCTTTGTGGGGCTGGCGACCCCTTCACACTGCTGCTATAGACAGAATGTCTGCTATAGACAGAATAAAAGAGAAAAGAGATAAGCAGGGAGGAAGACATAAAAATTTCTCTCAGGCCCAGCACAGCTTCAATCCTAGCTCTGGGAGGCCAAGGTGGGAGGATTGCTGGAGGTCAGGAATTCAAACCAGCCTGAGCAAGAGGAAGACCCCATCTCTACTATAAATAGAAAGAAATTAATTGGCCAAGTAATATATATAGGAAGAAAAATTAGCCAGGCATGCTGGCACATGCCTGTAGTCCCAACTACTCAAGAGGCTGAGACAGAAGGATCACTTGAGCCCAGGAGTTTGAGGTTGCTGTGAGCTAAGCTGACGCCATAGCACTCTAGCCCAGGACCAAAAGTGAGACTCTGTGTCAAAAAAAGAAAAAATTAATAATAATAAAAAAGGTCTTACTACCAGAAAAAGCAGGGAGGGAGAGATAATAATTTCTCTCTCTCTCTCTCTCTCTCTCTCTCTCTGTCTGCTATAGACAGAATAAAAGACATCAGCAGGGAGAGAGAGATAAAAATTTCTCTCAGGCCCAGCACACCTGTAGTCCTAGCTCTCTGGGAGACTGAGGCAGCAGGATTGCTGGAGGTCAGGAGTTCAAACCAGCCTGAGCAAGAGCAAGACCCCATCTCTACTATATACACAAAGAAATTAATTGGCCAAGTAATATATATAGAAAGAAAAATGAGCCAGGCGTGGCGGCACATGCCTGTAGTCCCAGCTGTTTGGGAGGCTGAGGCAGGAGGATTACTTGAGGCCAGGAGGTTGAGGTTGCTGTGAGCTAGTTTTTGTGGATGATATGAATTTCAATTTTATGTATTTCCATTTCCTTCTGAGCCTTTAGGAGTATCTTAGTGAGAAGTTGGGGGATATTGTATGGACAGATATGTGCAAAAAGCAAATTTGAATCAAATTTCAAGTATAGTTTTTCAGTTCTATTTAAATTTTAAACATTCTAGGACTCTAAGAATGTATGGGTTGAAAGATTAAAATGTAGAGTACCTGATAGGCGACGGAAGACAATGTGGTCCCATTTACAGATAGGAAATTTAGTGCCTTTGATGCATGAGTAAAGATTTCTAGAATCCTAGAAAGAAGAGGAAGAAGAAACATGACATAGAATGACATGGAGAGAGAAAAAAAGTGTTCGTGGCAATCTATTAGATTTTGGGGGAATGATCAGATAGACTCATGAGGCTCTAAACCAGCATACAGTGGAAGGAGGCCACATCTGTTTTCTGTGATTTTCTCCAAAGTGTTCTTTTGTCCAGGAACTGGCCAGGGAACTGATACATGAGGTGGACCCCGGATTGAATACTGAATGACAGTTTCAGTCAAACATTTTGGAATGAAAGAGAACTTTGGTCAGAGGGAGACATTAACATGATAAAAGTGGAGTCAAGCTTGAGATCCAGTTAAGTGGACCCCTAAAGTTAGGCCAGCTTGCAAGGAAAAGACAAGGGGTGAGGAGAAATCACAGCAATGAGGTGGCAGGAGGCTTTGCTGGGCTGGTGACCCCCTCACAGTCCAGAGGTGGCACAGTATGATTGGAAGGGGGATAGGTTTTATTGGGAAAACGGAGAGTTTGAACCCCAGCGTTTTATTTGTTAGCAACACAAATTTTGTCAATTCACATTGCCCTGCTGAGGCCCAGTCACCTAAAGTCTAGGGAATGCAATGGATTGATATCTCTCTCCCTCTCTGTGTCTCTCTGTCTCTCTCTCTCTCTCTATATATATATATAAATGTGCTATAGACAGAATAAAAGAGATAAGCAGGGATGGAGAGATAAATTTTTCACTCTCTCTATCTCTCTCTCTCTATATATATATACATAAATCTGCTATAGACAGAATAAAAGAAATAAGAAGGGAGGGAGAGATATAAATCCCTCTCTCTCTCTATATATATATACATGTATATATATATAAATCTGCTATAGACAGAATAAAAGAGATAAGCAGGTAGGGAGAGATAAAAATTTCTCTCAGGCCCAGTACAGCTGTAATCCTAGCTCTCTGGGAGGCTGAGGCAGGAAGATTGCTCAAGGATGGGAGTTCAAAACCAGCCTGAGGAAGAGCAAGACCATCTCTACTATAAATAGAAAGAAATTAATTGGCCAACTAAACACACACACACAAACACATAAATAAAATTATGTTAAAAAATACATAGAGGGAGGGTTCTCTGCTTTAGCCATTATTGTGGTTAATCATTTCACTGGTCTCAGCTGGGCCAAAAACAAGGCCTGTGGGTCTGGGGACCGCTCAGAAGTTTTAAGAAAGGATTGAACTCCTCTTGGGGATAGAGGCCAGACTACAAGTTTCCAACATCAGGGGGTGAGGGGGGAAGTTTTAAAAGGACACAAAATGTTTCTGTCCTTTAATTATTTTTTTTTCCCTCTGTCTAGGCCATTCCCTCTATTACACTGGGAAATTCATGATGTTGAATATTTTTTCCTGGGAGAAACTTTGTGGTCGGCTATGTTTAGTAGGAAGTGTGTTTTATATGTTTCCACGACATCATAAAAAATTCAGCAGACTCATCTAGGATCATAAGGGAAATGAATGATTTTCCTCTCCTAAATGTGGAGGTACCACAACAAGCTGCAGGAGGACCCTCCGGGACACCTATCCAGGGACAGAGGCCCCTCTGGAATGTGTCACTCACCCTATTCATTTAGAAATGTATACTTTCAAATCAATAAAATTTCCCCCACCCGGGTTACTGTAGTCAAGTCCCTTCAATCTGATCCCTAAGTCTGTTCAGCCTCAGTCCAGACCAAGGAAGGCCCACTCTGTGAGACCAAAGAGCCCGGTGCCCAAAAGGAATAAGGACAGGCACCCACGTGCACGCACACAGAGACATGTTCAAATAAACCGTGTTCAAGGTCTTTCTGTTCAGGGAAACCAGAAGATGGTTTGAAACCCCCAGGATCAACTTTGCATTTCTTCCAGGACAGGAAAATTCACAGGATGAGAAAATACATTGCTCTCAGCCTAGGATAAAAAGCCACAAGTTGTTGTAGAATTCATTCTGTGATTTAATTTTTAAATGATATTCCATAAACCTAAAAAAAACACTAAAAACAAAGATAAAACAGAAACCCGGAAAAGAAAAAAAAAAACCCTGGGCAGAGGCCTACGGTGGGGGCGGGGAGGCAGGCAGGGAGCGGGAGGAGGAGGGGCCCCTCCCTCGGACAACAGGGAGGGTGGGGTGGGGGGAGACCCTCTGGAGGCCAGAAGCGCCTGGGGCTGGCGGGCACAGGAAGAACCTTGTTCTACACCACAGGAGATTTGAAAGCCGACCTCCACACCTTGGGTGGGGGTGGTGTTAACTCTTAAGCTCCCAATATCTCCTGATTTTACCCATCCTCATGTCTGATCAATGTGGCAGCTAGGTGACAACTAACTACAGGTGCCAGTGTCAGCCAGACAAGAAGGGGCCCTCTTTGCTTCATTATAGAGCCCTTGAGTTTTGGGTAAATGTCTGGTAGCCGGACTGTTATTAGCAAAATCCTTATCTTAACTGAAAACATTCCAGGCCTTTAGGCAGAAGTGCATTTCTTTCATCAATTGCAAATCAAAGAGTCTCTCAACCCAGCTGTAAACCTGTAAAACCGGCACCCTGGCCTCCCCCTCCCCCCATTTGCAGATGTCTGGCCTTTTCAGCTCAGACTAATATGTCCCTTCATATATGGATCTGTGATTTCACATGTCATTCCTGTCTCCCTAAAATGTATGAAGCTAACCTGTGACCCGCCCCACCACCATGGGACCCCTTGCGCAAGGCTTCTTGGGTGCAGCTCTCAGGGCCATGGTCTCTGACATTGGGCTCAGAAAAACCTCTTTAAATTATTTTGCAGTGTTTTGGGGTTCTCACATTCTTGTATCTGTGGGAGCTTTCTCTTTTCTATTACATGTGATCCGGATCCCTAGCTAGGTGTTCATATTTTTGGACGGTGAGGGTGCTGAAGCTTATCTTTGTCAAAATTATTATTTTTTTTTTGCCAAAATTATGGGCTATTTTAAAGGCATAGCAGCTATTAGTGTATATATTAGCTATTTTTTTTTAGCTAAAATATAAGCTCTCGTTAATGCTATTAATTTAGCCATTTGGGCTGATTTTACTCTTTTGAGTTGGGCGCTTTTTATTATGTCTACTGTGGAAGTGACAGCATATTTTGCTTGATAATGTCTCTGATGGTCTTTTAAATAAGAACCATTCGTAAACCAAATTAATTTAGCATTTTTGATAGGAGTTTTTTGCAAATTTGCTCTAGGAGAGAGTAAGATATTAGTTAGTAGACTGTAGTTATGTTTTTTTTTTTTTTTTTTTTTTGCTCACCTGGAAGAGGGAGAAGAGTTGCAGGGTTAAGAATATTGTAGTGTTTTAAAGTGATGTTAGGGGCAGAAAGCAAAAGCACTTTATAGGGGGTAAGGCGACTTATAGAATAGTGTTGAGTGTGGTGAGAGTTTAGGAGAGATTTTATAGAATGAGGGGCATAAATTATCAGGGGGGACTCTAGGACAAATTTTTTAATTTTTTTATATGAAATGGCTGTAGCTGATATGGCTCTCCTATAAGTGGGGTGTCCTTTTGCTACTGGGTCTAACTGTCGGCTGAAATAACTAACTGGCCTGTGACTGTCGCCATGCTTTTGAGTTAATATTTTAAGCGCATTTTTATTTATTTTATGTATAAAAAGGAAGGCTATAGTTTGGGTGTCTTAAAGCGGGTGCCTGGGTAAGAGCCTGTTTTAAATCTTTTATATATTGCTTTTCATTTTTTTTTTAGCAAATTGGGTCTGGTTGGTGATGCTTTAGTTTTTTTGTATAAGGGCTGGGCCATTAATGAGTAGTTTGGAATTTAACTTTTGCAGTAGCTTGTTAGCTTTCAGAACCCTCTTAATTGTTTTTTTTGTTTTGGACAAAGGAAAGGCCATGATGGCAGAGATTTTTTTGGGTTTATAAGAAGTCTCTTTGGGGAAATCGTGTGCCCTAAGTATTTAACTTGGGGGAGACAAAATTGTCATTTATTTTTGGACACTCTGTGTCCCTTTAAGGCAAGCTGCCGTAGCAGGCATATAGTGTCTTTTTTGCATTCATTTAGGGAGGGTGAACACAACAGCAAATTATTTATATATTGAATTAGAGTAGATTTATTTTGGAATATAATATCATTTAAATTTGCTTTTAATATTTGAGAAAAATATGTAGGACTTTTAGAGTAACCCTGGGCCAAGACTGTCTATGTATACTGGCGATTTTTTTAAGTGAAGGCAAAAAGATATCGACTATTCTGATTTATAGGTGTGCTAAAGAAAGCACCCTATAAGTCAATGACAGAGAAGTGGCTGGCTGTGATAGGAATGTCGGACAGTAAGGTGTGGGGGTTAGGGACGACAGGATGCCTCGGAACTATCTTTTGATTTATGGCTCTTAGGTCTTGAACAAACTGCCTGCCTTTTTTATTTGGTTTTTTGACTGGGAGGATCGGTGTGTTTTAAGGGCTGGTGCAGGGTATTATGAGTCTTTTATTGAAGTAGTCTTGAACGATTGGCTTGATTTTTAGTAAGGCTTTAGGCCTAAGGGGGCATCGTTTAATGTTTGGCAGGGGTTTAGACTCATTTATGGTGATTTTTATGGGAACTGTTGACTTCATTTGTCTAATATCTGTGGAAGAGTTTGCTCATAGAGAATTTGGTATTTTGGATAAGAAAGGCCCTATGTCCCCCTGTTTAAAATCTCTATTAACCTCAGCAAGCATGATGCTGCATGTAGGGTTTTGTAAGTCTTCTGTGTCTCTCAAATTGAGAATTATTATTTTTTGTGTGTGTGAAAATGAGATGTGGGCATTATGGGTCTCTAAGAAATTTTGTCTCAGCAGGTGTATAGGAGCACTCTCTATTAAAAGGAAAACATGCTGTCTTGTAAGCTCTCTTACTTGAAATTGGAGTGGATTAGATTTAAAGGCAACCATTGGGGAGTTTGAAACTTTTATTGTTTGGATTTTTATTTTACTCTGAGGGAGAGGGTGTTTAATTAAGGTAGGGTTGAGGACTGATAGCGTGGCACCAGTGTCTATAAGGGCTCTGGTGTCTTTTTTATTTATGGATATTTTAATGTTTTTAGAGTGTTTGTTAGAAGTAAGGGGAAAACCCTCTCTATTTTTTTGGAGCCTCTCTGTTTTGGTTTTAAAGTTTTTTCGGTGCCTCCCTCTAAGGCCTTTTGCTCTTTTTGTGTAAGCACCCATTTAAGTTTTTTAGAATTTCTTTTAAGGTGTCCCTTTTATTTTTAGTAATAACAAATCACTTTTTCAGTGGCCAGCTGTGATTTTTGCAGGGGACGGAACCCTTTTGACTTGGTTATTAAGTTGCTTTAGCTGTAAACTCATAATTTTGGAGGCCGTTTTTTTTTGTTTTTTAACTATTGTTTGTGACAATTGGTCGGCTAGGATGACTAGGCTGTTAGTGGGCAGAGAAGCCTAGGCCACCCTTATTTTTTTTATTAGGGTAACTATAAATAGAAAGAAATTAATTGGCCAATTAAACACACACACACAAACACATAATAAGCCGGGCATGGTGGTGCATGTCTGTAGTTCCAGCTACTCAGGAGGCTGAAACAGAAGGATCACTTGAGCCCAGGAGTTTCAGGTAGCTGTGAGCTAAGCTGACGCCATAGCACTCTAGCCCTGGCACCAAAAGTGAGACTCTGTCTCAAAATAAAAAATTAAGGAAAAGGAATTTACCAGAAAAAGCAGGGAGGGAGAGATAAAAATTTCTCTCTCTCTCTCTCTCTCTACATATATATATATATGTGTGTGTGTGTGTGTGTGTCTCCTATAGACAGAATAAAAGACATAAGCAGTGAGGGACAGATAAAAATTTCTCTCAGGCCCAGCACACCTGTAATCCTAGCTCTCTGGGAGGCCGAGGGGGGAGGATTGCAGGAGGTCAGGAGTTCAAATCAGTGGGAGCAAGAGCAAGACCCCATCTCTACAAAAATAGAAAGAAATTAATTGGCCAACTAAACACACACACACACACACACACACACACACACAATAAGCCGGGCATGGTGGTGAATGTCTGTACTCCCAGCTACTCGGGAGGCCTAGAAAGAAGGATCACTTGAGCCCAGGAGTTGGAGGTTGCTGTGAGCTAGTCTGAAGCCATAGCACCCTAGCCTGGGCCCTAAAAGTGAGACTCTGTCTCAAAAAAAAAGAAAAAATTAATAATAATAAAAAAGGTCTTACTTACCAGAAAAAGCAGGGAGGGAGAGATAATAATTTCTCTCTCTCTCTCTCTCTCTCTCTCTCTCTCTCTCTCTCTCTCTATGTATATATTTTCTGTGATTTTCTCCAAAGTGTTCTTTTGTCCAGGAACTGGCCCAGAGAACTGATAAATGAGGTGGACCCCGGATTGAATACTGAATGACAGTTTCAGTAAAACATTTTGGAATGCAAGAGAACTTTGGTCAGAGGGAGACATTAACATGATAAAAGTAGAGTCAAGCTTGAGATCCAGTTAAGTGGACCCCTAAAGTGAGGCAAGCTAGCAAGGAAAAGACAAGGGGTAAGGAGAAATCACAGCAAGGAGGTAGGAGGAGGCTTTGTGGGGCTGGTGAGCATATCACACTGCTGCTATAGACAGAATGTCTGCTATAGACAGAATAAAAGAGAAAAGAGATAAGCAGGGAGGGAGACATAAAAATTTCTCTCAGGCCCCGCACAGCTGGAATCTTGGCTCTGGGAGGCCAAGGTAGGAGGATTGCTGGAGGTGAGGAATTCAAACCAGCCTGAGCAAGAGGAAGACCCCATCTCTACTATAAATAGAAAGAAATTAATTGGCCAAGTAATATATATAGGAAGAAAAATTAGCCAGGCATGCTGGCACATGCCTGTAGTCCCAACTACTCAAGAGGCTGAGACAGAAGGATCACTTGAGCCCAGGAGTTTGAGGTTCCTGTGAGCTAAGCTGATGCCATAGCACTCTAGCCCAGGCACCAAAAGTGAGACTCTGTCTCAAAAAGAAAGAAAAAATTAATAATAATAAAAAAGGTCTTACTTACCAGAAAAACCAGGGGGGGAGAGATAATAATTTCTCTCTCTCTCTCTCTCTCTCTCTCTCTCTCTCTCTCTCTCTCTCTCTCTA
>NW_027438957.1:152500-157500 GCF_040939455.1 Microcebus murinus
GATAAGCAGGGAGGGAGAGATAAATATTTCACTCTCTCTCTCTTTCTCTCTCTCTCTCTGTATATATATATAAATCTGCTATAGACAGAATTAAAGAGATAAGCAGGGAGGGAGAGATAAAAATTTTTCTCAGGCCCAGCACACCTGTAGTCCTAGCTCTCTGGGAGACTGAGGCAGCAGGATTGCAGGAAGTCAGGAGTTCAAACCAGCCTGAGCAAGAGCAAAACCCCATCTCTACTATAAACACAAAGAAATTAATTGGCCAAGTAATATATATAGAAAGAAAAATGAGCCAGGCGTGGCGGCATATCCCTGTAGTCCCAGCTGTTTGGGAGGCTGAGGCAGGAGGATTGCTTGAGCCTAGGAGGTTGAGGTTGCTGTGAGCTAGTCTGAAGCCATAGCACCCTAGCCCGGGCCCTAAAAGTGAGACTCTGTCTCAAAAAAAAAGAAAAAATTAATAATAATAAAAAAGGTCTTACTTTCCAGAAAAAGCAGGGAGGGAGAGATAATAATTTCTCTCTCTCTCTCTCTGTTTCTCTCTCTCTCTCTCTCTCTGTATATATTTTCTGTGATTTTCTCCAAAGTGTTCTTTTCTTCAGGAACTGGCACAGAGAACTGATAAATGAGGTGGACCCCGGGTTGAATACTGAATGACAGTTTCAGTAAAACATTTTGGAATGCAAGAGAACTTTGGTCAGAGGGAGACATTAACATGATAAAAGTGGAGTCAAGCTTGAGATCCAGTTAAGTGGACCCCTAAAGTGAGGCGAGCTAGCAAGGAAAAGACAAGGGGTAAGGAGAAGTCACAGCAAGGAGGTGGGAGGAGGCTTTGCTGGGCTGGCGATCCCATCACACTGCTGCTATAGACAGAATGTCTGCTATAGACAGAATAAAAGAGAAAAGAGATAAGCAGGGAGGGAGACATAAAAATTTCTCTCAGGCCCAGCACAGCTGCAATCCTAGCTCTGGGAGGCCAAGGTGGGAGGATTGCTGGAGGTCAGGAATTCAAACCAGCCTGAGCAAGAGGAAGACCCCATCTCTACTATAAATAGAAAGAAATTAATTGGCCAAGTAATAGAGAGAGACAGAGAAAAATTAGCCAGGCATGATGACACTGCCTGTAGTCCCAGCTACTTGGGAGACTGAGGCAGGAGGATGGCTTGAGCCCAGGAAGTTGAGGTTGCCGTGAGCTAGGCTGACGCCATGGCACTCACTCTAGCCTGGGCAACAAATTGAGACTCTGTCTCAAAAAATTAAATGCATGCATACATGCATGCATGAATGAATGAATGAATAAAAGTATGATAAAAAATACATAGAGGGAGGGTTCTCCGCTTTAGCCATTATTGTGGTTAATCATTTCACTGGTCTCAGCTGGGCCAAAAACAAGGCCTGTGGGGCTGGGGACCCACCGCTCTGGAGTTTTAAGAAAAGATTGAACTGCTCTTGGGGATAGAGGCCAGACTCCAAATTTCCAACATCAGGGGGTGGGGGGTTGGAGTTTTAAAAGGACACAAAATGTCTCTGTCCTTTATTTTTTTTGCCCTCTCTCTAGACCATTCCCTCTATTACACTGTGAAATTCATGATGTTAAATAGTTTTTCCTGGGAGAAACTTTGTGGTCGGCTACGTGAAGTAGGAAGGGTGTTTTATATGTTTCCAGGACATCATAAAAAATTGAGCAGACTCATCTAGGATCATTAGGGAAATGAATGATTTGCCTCTCCTAAATGTTGAGCTACCACAACAAGCTGCAGGAGGGGACCCTCCCGGACACCTATCCACTGACACAGGCCCCACGGGAGTGTGTTGCTCACCCTATTCATTTAGAAATGTATACTTTGGAATCCATAAAATAAAATTCACAGGAAGAGAAAATACATTGTTCTCAGCCTAGGATAAAAAGTCACAAGTTGTTGTAGAATTGATTCTGTGATTTAAATTTTTAAACGATATTCCATAAACCTAAAAAAAACACACAAAAATACCCAAAAAAAACAAGATAAAACACAAACCGGGAAAAGAAAAAAAAAAAAAAAACCCTGGGCAGAGGCCTACGCTGGGGGCGGGGAGGCAGGCAGGGAGCGGGAGGAGGAGGAGGAGGAGGGGCCCCTCCCTGGGACAACAGGGAGGGGGCTGGGCGGAGACCCTCTGGAGGCTAGAGGCGCCTGGGGCTGGCGGGCCCAGGCAGAACCTGTCATACAATGTAGCAGATTTGAAAGCCGGCCTCCACACCTGGGGTGGGGGTGGGGTCCACTCTTAAGCTCCCAACATGGCCTGACTTTACCCATCCCCAAGTCTGATCAAAGTGGCCACTAGGTGACCCCTAAGTACCGGTGCCAGTGTCAGCCAGACAAGAAGGGACCCTCTGACGGGGCTGACAGCGATTTTTTTTTTTCTTTCTAAAGTTTGCTTCCATTTTACACCTAGGTCTACAGGTATACCCTTAAAATGGATGCTGGTATTGAGGAAACAGGAAGTATTTTTTTCCAGTCATTTATCTGGTGCTCAATCCTCATTATTTATCATGTCCACCCGCCAAGTAATATATATAGAAAGAAAAATTAGCCAGGCATTCTGGCACATGCCTGTAGTCCCAGCTACTCAAGAGGCTGAGACAGAAGGATGACTTGAGCCCAGGAGTTTGAGGTTGCTGTGAGCTAAGCTGACACCATAGCACTCTAGCCCGGGCACCAAAAGTGAGACTCTGTCAAAAAAAAAAAAAAAAAATTGAGAACTATGGACTTAGCAGTAAAAGCAGGGATTCAGAGATAAAAATTTCACTCTCTCTCTCTCTCTGTATGTATGTGTATATATATAAATCTGCTATAGAGAGAATAAAAGAGATAAGAAGGAAGGGAGAGATAAAAATTCCTCTCTCTCTCTCTCTCTCTCTCTCTCTCTATATATATATATATATATATAAATCTGCTATAGACAGAATAAAAGAGATAAGCAGGGATGGAGAGATAAAATTTCACTCACTCTCTCTCTCTCTCTCTATGTATATATATATGGAGAGAGAGAGATCTGCTATAGACAGAATAAAAGAGATAAGCAGGGATGGAGAGATAAAAATTTCACTCACTCTCTCTCTCTCTCTATATATATATATATAAATCTGCTATAGACAGAATAAAAGAAATAAAAAGGGAGGGAGAGATATAAATTCCTCTCTCTCTCTCTCTCTCTCCATATATATATATATAAATCTGCTATAGACAGAATAAAAGAGATAAGCAGGGAGGGAGAGATAAAAATTTCACTCTCTCTCTCTCTCTCTGTGTATATATATAAATCTGCTATAGACAGAATAAAAGAGATAAGCAGGGAGGGAGAGAGAAAAATTTCACTCTCTCTCTCTCTCTCTCTGTGTATATATATAAATCTGCTATAGACAGAATAAAAGAGATAAGCAGGGAGGGAGAGATAAATATTTCACTCTCTCTCTCTTTCTCTCTCTCTCTGTGTATATATATATAAATCTGCTATAGACAGAATAAAAGAGATAAGAAGGGAGGGAGAGATATAAATTCCTCTCTCTCTCTCTCTCTCTCTGTCTCTGTCTCTCTCTCTCTCTCTATATATATATCTGCTATAGACAGAATAAAAGAGATAAGCTGGGATGGAGAGATAAGAATTTCACTCACTCTCTCTCTCTCTCTCTATATATATATATATAAATCTGCTATAGACAGAATAAAAGAGATAAGAAGGGAGGGAGAGATATGAATTCCTCTGTCTCTCTGTCTCTCTCTCTCTCTCTCTCTATATATATATATATAAATCTGCTATTGACAGAATAAAAGAGATAAGAAGGGAGGGAGAGATATAAATTCTCTCTCTCTATATATATATATATATAAATCTGCTATAGACAGAATAAAAGAGATAAGCAGGGATGGAGAGATAAAAATTTCACTCTCTCTCTCTCTCTCTGTGTATATATATAAATCTGCTATAGACCGAATAAAAGAGATAAGCAGGGAGGGAGAGATATTAATTCCTCTCTCACTCTCTCTCTCTCTCTCTATATATGTATATATATAAATCTGCTATAGACAGAATAAAAGAGATAAGAAGGGAGGGAGAGATATGAATTCCTCTGTCTCTCTGTCTCTCTGTCTCTCTCTCTCTCTCTATATATATATATAAATCTGCTATAGACAGAATAAAAGAGATAAGAAGGGAGGGAGAGATAAAAATTTCACTCTCTCTCTCTCCATATATATATATATATATATATATATATATATAAATCTGCTATAGACAGAATAAAAGAGATAAGCAGGGAGGGAGAGATAAATATTTCACTCTCTCTCTCTTTCTCTCTCTCTCTGTGTATATATATATAAATCTGCTATAGACAGAATTAAAGAGATAAGCAGGGAGGGAGAGATAAAATTTTTCTCAGGCCCAGCACACCTGTAGTCCTAGCTCTCTGGGAGACTGAGGCAGCAGGATTGCAGGAGGTCAGGAGTTCAAACCAGCCTGAGCAAGAGCAAAACCCCATCTCTACTATAAACACAAAGAAATTAATTGGCCAAGTAATATATATAGAAAGAAAAATGAGCCAGGCGTGGCGGCATATCCCTATAGTCCCAGCTGTTTGGGAGGCTGAGGCAGGAGGATTGCTTGAGCCTAGGAGGTTGAGGTTGCTGTGAGCTAGTCTGAAGCCATAGCACCCTAGCCCGGGCCCTAAAAGTGAGACTCTGTCTCAAAAAAAAAGAAAAAATTAATAATAATAAAAAAGGTCTTACTTTCCAGAAAAAGCAGGGAGGGAGAGATAATAATTTCTCTCTCTCTCTCTCTCTGTTTCTCTCTCTCTCTCTCTCTCTCTCTGTATATATTTTCTGTGATTTTCTCCAAAGTGTTCTTTTCTTCAGGAACTGGCCCAGAGAACTGATACATGAGGTGGACCCCGGATTGAATACTGAATGACAGTTTCAGTAAAACATTTTGGAATGCAAGAGAACTTTGGTCAGAGGGAGACATTAACA
>NW_027438957.1:167500-175000 GCF_040939455.1 Microcebus murinus
AGGGGACCCTCCCGGACACCTATCCACTGACACAGGCCCCACGGGAGTGTGTTGCTCACCCTATTCATTTAGAAATGTATACTTTGGAATCCATAAAATAAAATCCACAGGAAGAGAAAATACATTGTTCTCAGCCTAGGATAAAAAGTCACAAGTTGTTGTAGAATTGATTCTGTGATTTAAATTTTTAAACGATATTCCATAAACCTAAAAAAAACACACAAAAATACCCAAAAAAAACAAGATAAAACACAAACCGGGAAAAGAAAAAAAAAAAAAAAAACCCTGGGCAGAGGCCTACGCTGGGGGCGGGGAGGCAGGCAGGGAGCGGGAGGAGGAGGAGGAGGAGGGGCCCCTCCCTGGGACAACAGGGAGGGGGTTGGGCGGAGACCCTCTGGAGGCTAGAGGCGCCTGGGGCTGGCGGGCCCAGGCAGAACCTGTCATACAATGTAGCAGATTTGAAAGCCGGCCTCCACACCTGGGGTGGGGGTGGGGTCCACTCTTAAGCTCCCAACATGGCCTGACTTTACCCATCCCCAAGTCTGATCAAAGTGGCCACTAGGTGACCCCTAAGTACCGGTGCCAGTGTCAGCCAGACAAGAAGGGACCCTCTGACGGGGCTGACAGCGATTTTTTTTTTTTCTTTCTAAAGTTTGCTTCCATTTTACACCTAGGTCTACAGGTATACCCTTAAAATGGATGCTGGTATTGAGGAAACAGGAAGTATTTTTTTCCAGTCATTTATCTGGCCCTCAATCCTCATTATTTATCATGTCCACCCGCCAAGTAATATATATAGAAAGAAAAATTAGCCAGGCATTCTGGCACATGCCTGTAGTCCCAGCTACTCAAGAGGCTGAGACAGAAGGATGACTTGAGCCCAGGAGTTTGAGGTTGCTGTGAGCTAAGCTGACACCATAGCACTCTAGCCCGGGCACCAAAAGTGAGACTCTGTCAAAAAAAAAAAAAAAATTGAGAACTATGGACTTAGCAGTAAAAGCAGGGATTCAGAGATAAAAATTTCACTCTCTCTCTCTCTCTGTATGTATGTGTATATATATAAATCTGCTATAGAGAGAATATAAGAGATAAGAAGGGAGGGAGAGATAAAAATTCCTCTCTCTCTCTCTCTCTCTATATATATATATAAATCTGCTATAGACAGAATAAAAGAGATAAGCAGGGATGGAGAGATAAAATTTCACTCACTCTCTCTCTCTCTCTCTCTATGTATATATATATGGAGAGAGAGAGATCTGCTATAGACAGAATAAAAGAGATAAGCAGGGATGGAGAGATAAAAATTTCAGTCACTCTCTCTCTCTCTCTCTCTCTATATATATATAAATCTGCTATAGACAGAATAAAAGAAATAAAAAGGGAGGGAGAGATATAAATTCCTCTCTCTCTCTCTCTCTATATATATATATAAATCTGCTATAGACAGAATAAAAGAGATAAGCAGGGAGGGAGAGATAAAAATTTCACTCTCTCTCTCTCTCTGTGTATATATATAAATCTGCTATAGACAGAATAAAAGAGATAAGAAGGGAGGTAGAGATAAAAATTTCACTCTCTCTCTCTCTCCATATACATATATATATATAAATCTGCTATAGACAGAATAAAAGAGATAAGCAGGGAGGGAGAGATAAATATTTCACTCTCTCTCTCTTTCTCTCTCTCTCTGTGTATATATATATAAATCTGCTATAGACAGAATAAAAGAGATAAGAAGGGAGGGAGAGATATAAATTCCTCTCTCTCTCTCTCTCTCTCTCTGTCTCTCTCTCTGTCTATATATATATATATATATATCTGCTATAGACAGAATAAAAGAGATAAGCTGGGATGGAGAGATAAGAATTTCACTCACTCTCTCTCTCTCTATATATATATATATATATAAATCTGCTATAGACAGAATAAAAGAGATAAGAAGGGAGGGAGAGATATGAATTCCTCTGTCTCTCTGTCTCTCTGTCTCTCTCTCTCTATATATATATAAATCTGCTATTGACAGAATAAAAGAGATAAGAAGGGAGGGAGAGATATAAATTCTCTCTCTCTCTCTCTATATATATATATAAATCTGCTATAGACAGAATAAAAGAGATAAGCAGGGATGGAGAGATAAAAATTTCACTCTCTCTCTCCCTCTCTGTGTATATATATAAATCTGCTATAGACAGAATAAAAGAGATAAGAAGGGAGGTAGAGATAAAAATTTCACTCTCTCTCTCTCTCTCCATATATATATATATATATATATATAAATCTGCTATAGACAGAATCAAAGAGATAAGCAGGGAGGGAGAGATATAAATTCCTCTCTCACTCTCTCTCTCTCTATATATATATATATATAAATCTGCTATAGACAGAATAAAAGAGATAAGAAGCGAGGGAGAGATATGAATTCCTCTGTCTCTCTGTCTCTCTGTCTCTCTCTCTCTATATATATATATATAAATCTGCTATTGACAGAATAAAAGAGATAAGAAGGGTGGGAGAGATAGAAATTCTCTCTCTCTCTCTCTCTATATATATATATATATATATAAATCTGCTATAGACAGAATAAAAGAGATAAGCAGGGATGGAGAGATAAAAATTTCACTCTCTCTCTCTCTGTATATATATAAATCTGCTATAGACAGAATAAAAGAGATAAGAAGGGAGGGAGAGATAAAAATTTCACTCTCTCTCTCTCTCTAAATATATATATATATATATATATAAATCTGCTATAGACAGAATAAAAGAGATAAGCAGGGAGGGAGAGATAAATATTTCACTCTCTCTCTCTTTCTCTCTCTCTCTGTGTATATATATATAAATCTGCTATAGACAGAATTAAAGAGATAAGCAGGGAGGGAGAGATAAAAATTTTTCTCAGGCCCAGCACACCTGTAGTCCTAGCTCTCTGGGAGACTGAGGCAGGAGGATTGCAGGAAGTCAGGAGTTCAAACCAGCCTGAGCAAGAGCAAAACCCCATCTCTACTATAAACACAAAGAAATTAATTGGCCAAGTAATATATATAGAAAGAAAAATGAGCCAGGCGTGGCGGCATATCCCTGTAGTCCCAGCTGTTTGGGAGGCTGAGGCAGGAGGATTGCTTGAGCCTAGGAGGTTGAGGTTGCTGTGAGCTAGTCTGAAGCCATAGCATCCTAGCCCGGGCCCTAAAAGTGAGACTCTGTCTCAAAAAAAAAGAAAAAATTAATAATAATAAAAAAGGTCTTACTTTCCAGAAAAAGCAGGGAGGGAGAGATAATAATTTCTCTCTCTCTCTCTCTCTGTTTCTCTCTCTCTCTGTATATATTTTCTGTGATTTTCTCCAAAGTGTTCTTTTCTTCAGGAACTGGCCCAGAGAACTGATACATGAGGTGGACCCCGGATTGAATACTGAATGACAGTTTCAGTAAAACATTTTGGAATGCAAGAGAACTTTGGTCAGAGGGAGACATTAACATGATAAAAGTGGAGTCAAGCTTGAGATCCAGTTAAGTGGACCCCTAAAGTGAGGCGAGCTAGCAAGGAAAAGACAAGGGGTAAGGAGAAGTCACAGCAAGGAGGTGGGAGGAGGCTTTGCTGGGCTGGCGACCCCATCACACTGCTGCTATAGACAGAATGTCTGCTATAGACAGAATAAAAGAGAAAAGAGATAAGCAGGGAGGGAGACATAAAAATTTCTCTCAGGCCCAGCACAGCTGCAATCCTAGCTCTGGGAGGCCAAGGTGGGAGGATTGCTGGAGGTCAGGAATTCAAACCAGCCTGAGCAAGAGGAAGACCCCATCTCTACTATAAATAGAAAGAAATTAATTGGCCAAGTAATAGAGAGAGACAGAGAAAAATTAGCCAGGCATGATGACACTGCCTGTAGTCCCAGCTACTTGGGAGACTGAGGCAGGAGGATGGCTTGAGCCCAGGAAGTTGAGGTTGCCGTGAGCTAGGCTGACGCCATGGCACTCACTCTAGCCTGGGCAACAAATTGAGACTCTGTCTCAAAAAATTAAATGCATGCATACATGCATGCATGAATGAATGAATGAATAAAAGTATGTTAAAAAATACATAGAGGGAGGGTTCTCCGCTTTAGCCATTATTGTGGTTAATCATTTCACTGGTCTCAGCTGGGCCAAAAACAAGGCCTGTGGGGCTGGGGACCCACCGCTCTGGAGTTTTAAGAAAAGATTGAACTGCTCTTGGGGATAGAGGCCAGACTCCAAATTTCCAACATCAGGGGGTGGGGGGTTGGAGTTTTAAAAGGACACAAAATGTCTCTGTCCTTTATTTTTTTTGCCCTCTCTCTAGACCATTCCCTCTATTACACTGTGAAATTCATGATGTTAAATAGTTTTTCCTGGGAGAAACTTTGTGGTCGGCTACGTGAAGTAGGAAGGGTGTTTTATATGTTTCCAGGACATCATAAAAAATTGAGCAGACTCATCTAGGATCATTAGGGAAATGAATGATTTGCCTCTCCTAAATGTTGAGCTACCACAACAAGCTGCAGGAGGGGACCCTCCCGGACACCTATCCACTGACACAGGCCCCACGGGAGTGTGTTGCTCACCCTATTCATTTAGAAATGTATACTTTGGAATCCATAAAATAAAATTCACAGGAAGAGAAAATACATTGTTCTCAGCCTAGGATAAAAAGTCACAAGTTGTTGTAGAATTGATTCTGTGATTTAAATTTTTAAACGATATTCCATAAACCTAAAAAAAACACACAAAAATACCCAAAAAAAACAAGATAAAACACAAACCGGGAAAAGAAAAAAAAAAAAAAAAACCCTGGGCAGAGGCCTACGCTGGGGGCGGGGAGGCAGGCAGGGAGCGGGAGGAGGAGGAGGAGGAGGGGCCCCTCCCTGGGACAACAGGGAGGGGGTTGGGCGGAGACCCTCTGGAGGCTAGAGGCGCCTGGGGCTGGCGGGCCCAGGCAGAACCTGTCATACAATGTAGCAGATTTGAAAGCCGGCCTCCACTCCTGGGGTGGGGGTGGGGTCCACTCTTAAGCTCCCAACATGGCCTGACTTTACCCATCCCCAAGTCTGATCAAAGTGGCCACTAGGTGACCCCTAAGTACCGGTGCCAGTGTCAGCCAGACAAGAAGGGACCCTCTGACGGGGCTGACAGCGATTTTTTTTTTTTCTTTCTAAAGTTTGCTTCCATTTTACACCTAGGTCTACAGGTATACCCTTAAAATGGATGCTGGTATTGAGGAAACAGGAAGTATTTTTTTCCAGTCATTTATCTGGCCCTCAATCCTCATTATTTATCATGTCCACCCGCCAAGTAATATATATAGAAAGAAAAATTAGCCAGGCATTCTGGCACATGCCTGTAGTCCCAGCTACTCAAGAGGCTGAGACAGAAGGATGACTTGAGCCCAGGAGTTTGAGGTTGCTGTGAGCTAAGCTGACACCATAGCACTCTAGCCCGGGCACCAAAAGTGAGACTCTGTCAAAAAAAAAAAAAAAAATTGAGAACTATGGACTTAGCAGTAAAAGCAGGGATTCAGAGATAAAAATTTCACTCTCTCTCTCTCTCTGTATGTATGTGTATATATATAAATCTGCTATAGAGAGAATAAAAGAGATAAGAAGGAAGGGAGAGATAAAAATTCCTCTCTCTCTCTCTCTCTCTCTCTCTATATATATATATATATATATATATAAATCTGCTATAGACAGAATAAAAGAGATAAGCAGGGATGGAGAGATAAAATTTCACTCTCTCTCTCTCTCTCTCTCTATGTATATATATATGGAGAGAGAGAGATCTGCTATAGACAGAATAAAAGAGATAAGCAGGGATGGAGAGATAAAAATTTCACTCACTCTCTCTCTCTCTCTCTATATATATATATAAATCTGCTATAGACAGAATAAAAGAAATAAAAAGGGAGGGAGAGATATAAATTCCTCTCTCTCTCTCTCTCTCTCTATATATATATATAAATCTGCTATAGACAGAATAAAAGAGATAAGCAGGGAGGGAGAGATAAAAATTTCACTCTCTCTCTCTCTCTCTGTGTATATATATAAATCTGCTATAGACAGAATAAAAGAGATAAGCAGGGAGGGAGAGAGAAAAATTTCACTCTCTCTCTCTCTCTCTCTGTGTATATATATAAATCTGCTATAGACAGAATAAAAGAGATAAGCAGGGAGGGAGAGATAAATATTTCACTCTCTCTCTCTTTCTCTCTCTCTCTGTGTATATATATATAAATCTGCTATAGACAGAATAAAAGAGATAAGAAGGGAGGGAGAGATATAAATTCCTCTCTCTCTCTCTCTCTCTCTGTCTCTGTCTCTCTCTCTCTATATATATATATATCTGCTATAGACAGAATAAAAGAGATAAGCTGGGATGGAGAGATAAGAATTTCACTCACTCTCTCTCTCTCTCTATATATATATATATATATAAATCTGCTATAGACAGAATAAAAGAGATAAGCAGGGAGGGAGAGATATTAATTCCTCTCTCACTCTCTCTCTCTCTATATATATATGTATATATATAAATCTGCTATAGACAGAATAAAAGAGATAAGAAGGGAGGGAGAGATATGAATTCCTCTGTCTCTCTGTCTCTCTGTCTCTCTCTCTCTCTCTATATATATATATAAATCTGCTATAGACAGAATAAAAGAGATAAGAAGGGAGGGAGAGATAAATATTTCACTCTCTCTCTCTTTATCTCTCTCTCTGTGTATATATATATAAATCTGCTATAGACAGAATTAAAGAGATAAGCAGGGAGGGAGAGATAAAATTTTTCTCAGGCCCAGCACACCTGTAGTCCTAGCTCTCTGGGAGACTGAGGCAGCAGGATTGCAGGAGGTCAGGAGTTCAAACCAGCCTGAGCAAGAGCAAAACCCCATCTCTACTATAAACACAAAGAAATTAATTGGCCAAGTAATATATATAGAAAGAAAAATGAGCCAGGCGTGGCGGCATATCCCTATAGTCCCAGCTGTTTGGGAGGCTGAGGCAGGAGGATTGCTTGAGCCTAGGAGGTTGAGGTTGCTGTGAGCTAGTCTGAAGCCATAGCACCCTAGCCCGGGCCCTAAAAGTGAGACTCTGTCTCAAAAAAAAAGAAAAAATTAATAATAATAAAAAAGGTCTTACTTTCCAGAAAAAGCAGGGAGGGAGAGATAATAATTTCTCTCTCTCTCTCTCTCTGTTTCTCTCTCTCTCTCTCTCTCTCTCTCTGTATATATTTTCTGTGATTTTCTCCAAAGTGTTCTTTTCTTCAGGAACTGGCCCAGAGAACTGATACATGAGGTGGACCCCGGATTGAATACTGAATGACAGTTTCAGTAAAACATTTTGGAATGCAAGAGAACTTTGGTCAGAGGGAGACATTAACATGATAAAAGTGGAGTCAAGCTTGAGATCCAGTTAAGTGGACCCCTAAAGTGAGGCGAGCTAGCAAGGAAAAGACAAGGGGTAAGGAGAAGTCACAGCAAGGAGGTGGGAG
>NW_027438957.1:185000-202500 GCF_040939455.1 Microcebus murinus
GGAAGAGAAAATACATTGTTCTCAGCCTAGGATAAAAAGTCACAAGTTGTTGTAGAATTGATTCTGTGATTTAAATTTTTAAACGATATTCCATAAACCTAAAAAAAACACACAAAAATACCCAAAAAAAACAAGATAAAACACAAACCGGGAAAAGAAAAAAAAAAAAAAAAACCCTGGGCAGAGGCCTACGCTGGGGGCGGGGAGGCAGGCAGGGAGCGGGAGGAGGAGGAGGAGGAGGGGCCCCTCCCTGGGACAACAGGGAGGGGGTTGGGCGGAGACCCTCTGGAGGCTAGAGGCGCCTGGGGCTGGCGGGCCCAGGCAGAACCTGTCATACAATGTAGCAGATTTGAAAGCCGGCCTCCACACCTGGGGTGGGGGTGGGGTCCACTCTTAAGCTCCCAACATGGCCTGACTTTACCCATCCCCAAGTCTGATCAAAGTGGCCACTAGGTGACCCCTAAGTACCGGTGCCAGTGTCAGCCAGACAAGAAGGGACCCTCTGACGGGGCTGACAGCGATTTTTTTTTTTTCTTTCTAAAGTTTGCTTCCATTTTACACCTAGGTCTACAGGTATACCCTTAAAATGGATGCTGGTATTGAGGAAACAGGAAGTATTTTTTTCCAGTCATTTATCTGGCCCTCAATCCTCATTATTTATCATGTCCACCCGCCAAGTAATATATATAGAAAGAAAAATTAGCCAGGCATTCTGGCACATGCCTGTAGTCCCAGCTACTCAAGAGGCTGAGACAGAAGGATGACTTGAGCCCAGGAGTTTGAGGTTGCTGTGAGCTAAGCTGACACCATAGCACTCTAGCCCGGGCACCAAAAGTGAGACTCTGTCAAAAAAAAAAAAAAAATTGAGAACTATGGACTTAGCAGTAAAAGCAGGGATTCAGAGATAAAAATTTCACTCTCTCTCTCTCTCTGTATGTATGTGTATATATATAAATCTGCTATAGAGAGAATATAAGAGATAAGAAGGGAGGGAGAGATAAAAATTCCTCTCTCTCTCTCTCTCTCTATATATATATATAAATCTGCTATAGACAGAATAAAAGAGATAAGCAGGGATGGAGAGATAAAATTTCACTCACTCTCTCTCTCTCTCTCTCTATGTATATATATATGGAGAGAGAGAGATCTGCTATAGACAGAATAAAAGAGATAAGCAGGGATGGAGAGATAAAAATTTCAGTCACTCTCTCTCTCTCTCTCTCTCTATATATATATAAATCTGCTATAGACAGAATAAAAGAAATAAAAAGGGAGGGAGAGATATAAATTCCTCTCTCTCTCTCTCTCTATATATATATATAAATCTGCTATAGACAGAATAAAAGAGATAAGCAGGGAGGGAGAGATAAAAATTTCACTCTCTCTCTCTCTCTGTGTATATATATAAATCTGCTATAGACAGAATAAAAGAGATAAGAAGGGAGGTAGAGATAAAAATTTCACTCTCTCTCTCTCTCCATATACATATATATATATAAATCTGCTATAGACAGAATAAAAGAGATAAGCAGGGAGGGAGAGATAAATATTTCACTCTCTCTCTCTTTCTCTCTCTCTCTGTGTATATATATATAAATCTGCTATAGACAGAATAAAAGAGATAAGAAGGGAGGGAGAGATATAAATTCCTCTCTCTCTCTCTCTCTCTCTCTGTCTCTCTCTCTGTCTATATATATATATATATATATCTGCTATAGACAGAATAAAAGAGATAAGCTGGGATGGAGAGATAAGAATTTCACTCACTCTCTCTCTCTCTATATATATATATATATATAAATCTGCTATAGACAGAATAAAAGAGATAAGAAGGGAGGGAGAGATATGAATTCCTCTGTCTCTCTGTCTCTCTGTCTCTCTCTCTCTATATATATATAAATCTGCTATTGACAGAATAAAAGAGATAAGAAGGGAGGGAGAGATATAAATTCTCTCTCTCTCTCTCTATATATATATATAAATCTGCTATAGACAGAATAAAAGAGATAAGCAGGGATGGAGAGATAAAAATTTCACTCTCTCTCTCCCTCTCTGTGTATATATATAAATCTGCTATAGACAGAATAAAAGAGATAAGAAGGGAGGTAGAGATAAAAATTTCACTCTCTCTCTCTCTCTCCATATATATATATATATATATATATAAATCTGCTATAGACAGAATCAAAGAGATAAGCAGGGAGGGAGAGATATAAATTCCTCTCTCACTCTCTCTCTCTCTATATATATATATATATAAATCTGCTATAGACAGAATAAAAGAGATAAGAAGCGAGGGAGAGATATGAATTCCTCTGTCTCTCTGTCTCTCTGTCTCTCTCTCTCTATATATATATATATAAATCTGCTATTGACAGAATAAAAGAGATAAGAAGGGTGGGAGAGATAGAAATTCTCTCTCTCTCTCTCTCTATATATATATATATATATATAAATCTGCTATAGACAGAATAAAAGAGATAAGCAGGGATGGAGAGATAAAAATTTCACTCTCTCTCTCTCTGTATATATATAAATCTGCTATAGACAGAATAAAAGAGATAAGAAGGGAGGGAGAGATAAAAATTTCACTCTCTCTCTCTCTCTAAATATATATATATATATATATATAAATCTGCTATAGACAGAATAAAAGAGATAAGCAGGGAGGGAGAGATAAATATTTCACTCTCTCTCTCTTTCTCTCTCTCTCTGTGTATATATATATAAATCTGCTATAGACAGAATTAAAGAGATAAGCAGGGAGGGAGAGATAAAAATTTTTCTCAGGCCCAGCACACCTGTAGTCCTAGCTCTCTGGGAGACTGAGGCAGGAGGATTGCAGGAAGTCAGGAGTTCAAACCAGCCTGAGCAAGAGCAAAACCCCATCTCTACTATAAACACAAAGAAATTAATTGGCCAAGTAATATATATAGAAAGAAAAATGAGCCAGGCGTGGCGGCATATCCCTGTAGTCCCAGCTGTTTGGGAGGCTGAGGCAGGAGGATTGCTTGAGCCTAGGAGGTTGAGGTTGCTGTGAGCTAGTCTGAAGCCATAGCATCCTAGCCCGGGCCCTAAAAGTGAGACTCTGTCTCAAAAAAAAAGAAAAAATTAATAATAATAAAAAAGGTCTTACTTTCCAGAAAAAGCAGGGAGGGAGAGATAATAATTTCTCTCTCTCTCTCTCTCTGTTTCTCTCTCTCTCTGTATATATTTTCTGTGATTTTCTCCAAAGTGTTCTTTTCTTCAGGAACTGGCCCAGAGAACTGATACATGAGGTGGACCCCGGATTGAATACTGAATGACAGTTTCAGTAAAACATTTTGGAATGCAAGAGAACTTTGGTCAGAGGGAGACATTAACATGATAAAAGTGGAGTCAAGCTTGAGATCCAGTTAAGTGGACCCCTAAAGTGAGGCGAGCTAGCAAGGAAAAGACAAGGGGTAAGGAGAAGTCACAGCAAGGAGGTGGGAGGAGGCTTTGCTGGGCTGGCGACCCCATCACACTGCTGCTATAGACAGAATGTCTGCTATAGACAGAATAAAAGAGAAAAGAGATAAGCAGGGAGGGAGACATAAAAATTTCTCTCAGGCCCAGCACAGCTGCAATCCTAGCTCTGGGAGGCCAAGGTGGGAGGATTGCTGGAGGTCAGGAATTCAAACCAGCCTGAGCAAGAGGAAGACCCCATCTCTACTATAAATAGAAAGAAATTAATTGGCCAAGTAATAGAGAGAGACAGAGAAAAATTAGCCAGGCATGATGACACTGCCTGTAGTCCCAGCTACTTGGGAGACTGAGGCAGGAGGATGGCTTGAGCCCAGGAAGTTGAGGTTGCCGTGAGCTAGGCTGACGCCATGGCACTCACTCTAGCCTGGGCAACAAATTGAGACTCTGTCTCAAAAAATTAAATGCATGCATACATGCATGCATGAATGAATGAATGAATAAAAGTATGTTAAAAAATACATAGAGGGAGGGTTCTCCGCTTTAGCCATTATTGTGGTTAATCATTTCACTGGTCTCAGCTGGGCCAAAAACAAGGCCTGTGGGGCTGGGGACCCACCGCTCTGGAGTTTTAAGAAAAGATTGAACTGCTCTTGGGGATAGAGGCCAGACTCCAAATTTCCAACATCAGGGGGTGGGGGGTTGGAGTTTTAAAAGGACACAAAATGTCTCTGTCCTTTATTTTTTTTGCCCTCTCTCTAGACCATTCCCTCTATTACACTGTGAAATTCATGATGTTAAATAGTTTTTCCTGGGAGAAACTTTGTGGTCGGCTACGTGAAGTAGGAAGGGTGTTTTATATGTTTCCAGGACATCATAAAAAATTGAGCAGACTCATCTAGGATCATTAGGGAAATGAATGATTTGCCTCTCCTAAATGTTGAGCTACCACAACAAGCTGCAGGAGGGGACCCTCCCGGACACCTATCCACTGACACAGGCCCCACGGGAGTGTGTTGCTCACCCTATTCATTTAGAAATGTATACTTTGGAATCCATAAAATAAAATTCACAGGAAGAGAAAATACATTGTTCTCAGCCTAGGATAAAAAGTCACAAGTTGTTGTAGAATTGATTCTGTGATTTAAATTTTTAAACGATATTCCATAAACCTAAAAAAAACACACAAAAATACCCAAAAAAAACAAGATAAAACACAAACCGGGAAAAGAAAAAAAAAAAAAAAAACCCTGGGCAGAGGCCTACGCTGGGGGCGGGGAGGCAGGCAGGGAGCGGGAGGAGGAGGAGGAGGAGGGGCCCCTCCCTGGGACAACAGGGAGGGGGTTGGGCGGAGACCCTCTGGAGGCTAGAGGCGCCTGGGGCTGGCGGGCCCAGGCAGAACCTGTCATACAATGTAGCAGATTTGAAAGCCGGCCTCCACTCCTGGGGTGGGGGTGGGGTCCACTCTTAAGCTCCCAACATGGCCTGACTTTACCCATCCCCAAGTCTGATCAAAGTGGCCACTAGGTGACCCCTAAGTACCGGTGCCAGTGTCAGCCAGACAAGAAGGGACCCTCTGACGGGGCTGACAGCGATTTTTTTTTTTTCTTTCTAAAGTTTGCTTCCATTTTACACCTAGGTCTACAGGTATACCCTTAAAATGGATGCTGGTATTGAGGAAACAGGAAGTATTTTTTTCCAGTCATTTATCTGGCCCTCAATCCTCATTATTTATCATGTCCACCCGCCAAGTAATATATATAGAAAGAAAAATTAGCCAGGCATTCTGGCACATGCCTGTAGTCCCAGCTACTCAAGAGGCTGAGACAGAAGGATGACTTGAGCCCAGGAGTTTGAGGTTGCTGTGAGCTAAGCTGACACCATAGCACTCTAGCCCGGGCACCAAAAGTGAGACTCTGTCAAAAAAAAAAAAAAAAATTGAGAACTATGGACTTAGCAGTAAAAGCAGGGATTCAGAGATAAAAATTTCACTCTCTCTCTCTCTCTGTATGTATGTGTATATATATAAATCTGCTATAGAGAGAATAAAAGAGATAAGAAGGAAGGGAGAGATAAAAATTCCTCTCTCTCTCTCTCTCTCTCTCTCTATATATATATATATATATATATATAAATCTGCTATAGACAGAATAAAAGAGATAAGCAGGGATGGAGAGATAAAATTTCACTCTCTCTCTCTCTCTCTCTCTATGTATATATATATGGAGAGAGAGAGATCTGCTATAGACAGAATAAAAGAGATAAGCAGGGATGGAGAGATAAAAATTTCACTCACTCTCTCTCTCTCTCTCTATATATATATATAAATCTGCTATAGACAGAATAAAAGAAATAAAAAGGGAGGGAGAGATATAAATTCCTCTCTCTCTCTCTCTCTCTCTATATATATATATAAATCTGCTATAGACAGAATAAAAGAGATAAGCAGGGAGGGAGAGATAAAAATTTCACTCTCTCTCTCTCTCTCTGTGTATATATATAAATCTGCTATAGACAGAATAAAAGAGATAAGCAGGGAGGGAGAGAGAAAAATTTCACTCTCTCTCTCTCTCTCTCTGTGTATATATATAAATCTGCTATAGACAGAATAAAAGAGATAAGCAGGGAGGGAGAGATAAATATTTCACTCTCTCTCTCTTTCTCTCTCTCTCTGTGTATATATATATAAATCTGCTATAGACAGAATAAAAGAGATAAGAAGGGAGGGAGAGATATAAATTCCTCTCTCTCTCTCTCTCTCTCTGTCTCTGTCTCTCTCTCTCTATATATATATATATCTGCTATAGACAGAATAAAAGAGATAAGCTGGGATGGAGAGATAAGAATTTCACTCACTCTCTCTCTCTCTCTCTATATATATATATATATAAATCTGCTATAGACAGAATAAAAGAGATAAGCAGGGAGGGAGAGATATTAATTCCTCTCTCACTCTCTCTCTCTCTATATATATATGTATATATATAAATCTGCTATAGACAGAATAAAAGAGATAAGAAGGGAGGGAGAGATATGAATTCCTCTGTCTCTCTGTCTCTCTGTCTCTCTCTCTCTCTCTATATATATATATAAATCTGCTATAGACAGAATAAAAGAGATAAGAAGGGAGGGAGAGATAAATATTTCACTCTCTCTCTCTTTATCTCTCTCTCTGTGTATATATATATAAATCTGCTATAGACAGAATTAAAGAGATAAGCAGGGAGGGAGAGATAAAATTTTTCTCAGGCCCAGCACACCTGTAGTCCTAGCTCTCTGGGAGACTGAGGCAGCAGGATTGCAGGAGGTCAGGAGTTCAAACCAGCCTGAGCAAGAGCAAAACCCCATCTCTACTATAAACACAAAGAAATTAATTGGCCAAGTAATATATATAGAAAGAAAAATGAGCCAGGCGTGGCGGCATATCCCTATAGTCCCAGCTGTTTGGGAGGCTGAGGCAGGAGGATTGCTTGAGCCTAGGAGGTTGAGGTTGCTGTGAGCTAGTCTGAAGCCATAGCACCCTAGCCCGGGCCCTAAAAGTGAGACTCTGTCTCAAAAAAAAAGAAAAAATTAATAATAATAAAAAAGGTCTTACTTTCCAGAAAAAGCAGGGAGGGAGAGATAATAATTTCTCTCTCTCTCTCTCTCTGTTTCTCTCTCTCTCTCTCTCTCTCTCTCTGTATATATTTTCTGTGATTTTCTCCAAAGTGTTCTTTTCTTCAGGAACTGGCCCAGAGAACTGATACATGAGGTGGACCCCGGATTGAATACTGAATGACAGTTTCAGTAAAACATTTTGGAATGCAAGAGAACTTTGGTCAGAGGGAGACATTAACATGATAAAAGTGGAGTCAAGCTTGAGATCCAGTTAAGTGGACCCCTAAAGTGAGGCGAGCTAGCAAGGAAAAGACAAGGGGTAAGGAGAAGTCACAGCAAGGAGGTGGGAGGAGGCTTTGCTGGGCTGGCGACCCCATCACACTGCTGCTATAGACAGAATGTCTGCTATAGACAGAATAAAAGAGAAAAGAGATAAGCAGGGAGGGAGACATAAAAATTTCTCTCAGGCCCAGCACAGCTGCAATCCTAGCTCTGGGAGGCCAAGGTGGGAGGATTGCTGGAGGTCAGGAATTCAAACCAGCCTGAGCAAGAGGAAGACCCCATCTCTACTATAAATAGAAAGAAATTAATTGGCCAAGTAATAGAGAGAGACAGAGAAAAATTAGCCAGGCATGATGACACTGCCTGTAGTCCCAGCTACTTGGGAGACTGAGGCAGATGGATGGCTTGAGCCCAGGAAGTTGAGGTTGCCGTGAGCTAGGCTGACGCCATGGCACTCACTCTAGCCTGGGCAACAAATTGAGACTCTGTCTCAAAAAATTAAATGCATGCATACATGCATGCATGAATGAATGAATGAATAAAAGTATGTTAAAAAATACATAGAGGGAGGGTTCTCCGCTTTAGCCATTATTGTGGTTAATCATTTCACTGGTCTCAGCTGGGCCAAAAACAAGGCCTGTGGGGCTGGGGACCCACCGCTCTGGAGTTTTAAGAAAAGATTGAACTGCTCTTGGGGATAGAGGCCAGACTCCAAATTTCCAACATCAGGGGGTGGGGGGTTGGAGTTTTAAAAGGACACAAAATGTCTCTGTCCTTTATTTTTTTTGCCCTCTCTCTAGACCATTCCCTCTATTACACTGTGAAATTCATGATGTTAAATAGTTTTTCCTGGGAGAAACTTTGTGGTCGGCTACGTGAAGTAGGAAGGGTGTTTTATATGTTTCCAGGACATCATAAAAAATTGAGCAGACTCATCTAGGATCATTAGGGAAATGAATGATTTGCCTCTCCTAAATGTTGAGCTACCACAACAAGCTGCAGGAGGGGACCCTCCCGGACACCTATCCACTGACACAGGCCCCACGGGAGTGTGTTGCTCACCCTATTCATTTAGAAATGTATACTTTGGAATCCATAAAATAAAATTCACAGGAAGAGAAAATACATTGTTCTCAGCCTAGGATAAAAAGTCACAAGTTGTTGTAGAATTGATTCTGTGATTTAAATTTTTAAACGATATTCCATAAACCTAAAAAAAACACACAAAAATACCCAAAAAAAACAAGATAAAACACAAACCGGGAAAAGAAAAAAAAAAAAAAAAACCCTGGGCAGAGGCCTACGCTGGGGGCGGGGAGGCAGGCAGGGAGCGGGAGGAGGAGGAGGAGGAGGGGCCCCTCCCTGGGACAACAGGGAGGGGGTTGGGCGGAGACCCTCTGGAGGCTAGAGGCGCCTGGGGCTGGCGGGCCCAGGCAGAACCTGTCATACAATGTAGCAGATTTGAAAGCCGGCCTCCACTCCTGGGGTGGGGGTGGGGTCCACTCTTAAGCTCCCAACATGGCCTGACTTTACCCATCCCCAAGTCTGATCAAAGTGGCCACTAGGTGACCCCTAAGTACCGGTGCCAGTGTCAGCCAGACAAGAAGGGACCCTCTGACGGGGCTGACAGCGATTTTTTTTTTTTCTTTCTAAAGTTTGCTTCCATTTTACACCTAGGTCTACAGGTATACCCTTAAAATGGATGCTGGTATTGAGGAAACAGGAAGTATTTTTTTCCAGTCATTTATCTGGCCCTCAATCCTCATTATTTATCATGTCCACCCGCCAAGTAATATATATAGAAAGAAAAATTAGCCAGGCATTCTGGCACATGCCTGTAGTCCCAGCTACTCAAGAGGCTGAGACAGAAGGATGACTTGAGCCCAGGAGTTTGAGGTTGCTGTGAGCTAAGCTGACACCATAGCACTCTAGCCCGGGCACCAAAAGTGAGACTCTGTCAAAAAAAAAAAAAAAATTGAGAACTATGGACTTAGCAGTAAAAGCAGGGATTCAGAGATAAAAATTTCACTCTCTCTCTCTCTCTGTATGTATGTGTATATATATAAATCTGCTATAGAGAGAATATAAGAGATAAGAAGGGAGGGAGAGATAAAAATTCCTCTCTCTCTCTCTCTCTCTATATATATATATAAATCTGCTATAGACAGAATAAAAGAGATAAGCAGGGATGGAGAGATAAAATTTCACTCACTCTCTCTCTCTCTCTCTCTATGTATATATATATGGAGAGAGAGAGATCTGCTATAGACAGAATAAAAGAGATAAGCAGGGATGGAGAGATAAAAATTTCAGTCACTCTCTCTCTCTCTCTCTCTCTCTATATATATAAATCTGCTATAGACAGAATAAAAGAAATAAAAAGGGAGGGAGAGATATAAATTCCTCTCTCTCTCTCTCTCTATATATATATATAAATCTGCTATAGACAGAATAAAAGAGATAAGCAGGGAGGGAGAGATAAAAATTTCACTCTCTCTCTCTCTCTGTGTATATATATAAATCTGCTATAGACAGAATAAAAGAGATAAGAAGGGAGGTAGAGATAAAAATTTCACTCTCTCTCTCTCTCCATATACATATATATATATAAATCTGCTATAGACAGAATAAAAGAGATAAGCAGGGAGGGAGAGATAAATATTTCACTCTCTCTCTCTTTCTCTCTCTCTCTGTGTATATATATATAAATCTGCTATAGACAGAATAAAAGAGATAAGAAGGGAGGGAGAGATATAAATTCCTCTCTCTCTCTCTCTCTCTCTCTGTCTCTCTCTCTGTCTATATATATATATATATATATCTGCTATAGACAGAATAAAAGAGATAAGCTGGGATGGAGAGATAAGAATTTCACTCACTCTCTCTCTCTCTCTATATATATATATATATAAATCTGCTATAGACAGAATAAAAGAGATAAGAAGGGAGGGAGAGATATGAATTCCTCTGTCTCTCTGTCTCTCTGTCTCTCTCTCTATATATATATATAAATCTGCTATTGACAGAATAAAAGAGATAAGAAGGGAGGGAGAGATATAAATTCTCTCTCTCTCTCTCTATATATATATATAAATCTGCTATAGACAGAATAAAAGAGATAAGCAGGGATGGAGAGATAAAAATTTCACTCTCTCTCTCCCTCTCTGTGTATATATATAAATCTGCTATAGACAGAATAAAAGAGATAAGAAGGGAGGTAGAGATAAAAATTTCACTCTCTCTCTCTCTCTCCATATATATATATATATATATATATAAATCTGCTATAGACAGAATCAAAGAGATAAGCAGGGAGGGAGAGATATAAATTCCTCTCTCACTCTCTCTCTCTCTATATATATATATATATAAATCTGCTATAGACAGAATAAAAGAGATAAGAAGCGAGGGAGAGATATGAATTCCTCTGTCTCTCTGTCTCTCTGTCTCTCTCTCTCTATATATATATATATAAATCTGCTATTGACAGAATAAAAGAGATAAGAAGGGTGGGAGAGATAGAAATTCTCTCTCTCTCTCTCTATATATATATATATATATATATAAATCTGCTATAGACAGAATAAAAGAGATAAGCAGGGATGGAGAGATAAAAATTTCACTCTCTCTCTCTCTGTATATATATAAATCTGCTATAGACAGAATAAAAGAGATAAGAAGGGAGGGAGAGATAAAAATTTCACTCTCTCTCTCTCTCTAAATATATATATATATATATATATAAATCTGCTATAGACAGAATAAAAGAGATAAGCAGGGAGGGAGAGATAAATATTTCACTCTCTCTCTCTTTCTCTCTCTCTCTGTGTATATATATATAAATCTGCTATAGACAGAATTAAAGAGATAAGCAGGGAGGGAGAGATAAAAATTTTTCTCAGGCCCAGCACACCTGTAGTCCTAGCTCTCTGGGAGACTGAGGCAGGAGGATTGCAGGAAGTCAGGAGTTCAAACCAGCCTGAGCAAGAGCAAAACCCCATCTCTACTATAAACACAAAGAAATTAATTGGCCAAGTAATATATATAGAAAGAAAAATGAGCCAGGCGTGGCGGCATATCCCTGTAGTCCCAGCTGTTTGGGAGGCTGAGGCAGGAGGATTGCTTGAGCCTAGGAGGTTGAGGTTGCTGTGAGCTAGTCTGAAGCCATAGCATCCTAGCCCGGGCCCTAAAAGTGAGACTCTGTCTCAAAAAAAAAGAAAAAATTAATAATAATAAAAAAGGTCTTACTTTCCAGAAAAAGCAGGGAGGGAGAGATAATAATTTCTCTCTCTCTCTCTCTCTGTTTCTCTCTCTCTCTGTATATATTTTCTGTGATTTTCTCCAAAGTGTTCTTTTCTTCAGGAACTGGCCCAGAGAACTGATACATGAGGTGGACCCCGGATTGAATACTGAATGACAGTTTCAGTAAAACATTTTGGAATGCAAGAGAACTTTGGTCAGAGGGAGACATTAACATGATAAAAGTGGAGTCAAGCTTGAGATCCAGTTAAGTGGACCCCTAAAGTGAGGCGAGCTAGCAAGGAAAAGACAAGGGGTAAGGAGAAGTCACAGCAAGGAGGTGGGAGGAGGCTTTGCTGGGCTGGCGACCCCATCACACTGCTGCTATAGACAGAATGTCTGCTATAGACAGAATAAAAGAGAAAAGAGATAAGCAGGGAGGGAGACATAAAAATTTCTCTCAGGCCCAGCACAGCTGCAATCCTAGCTCTGGGAGGCCAAGGTGGGAGGATTGCTGGAGGTCAGGAATTCAAACCAGCCTGAGCAAGAGGAAGACCCCATCTCTACTATAAATAGAAAGAAATTAATTGGCCAAGTAATAGAGAGAGACAGAGAAAAATTAGCCAGGCATGATGACACTGCCTGTAGTCCCAGCTACTTGGGAGACTGAGGCAGGAGGATGGCTTGAGCCCAGGAAGTTGAGGTTGCCGTGAGCTAGGCTGACGCCATGGCACTCACTCTAGCCTGGGCAACAAATTGAGACTCTGTCTCAAAAAATTAAATGCATGCATACATGCATGCATGAATGAATGAATGAATAAAAGTATGTTAAAAAATACATAGAGGGAGGGTTCTCCGCTTTAGCCATTATTGTGGTTAATCATTTCACTGGTCTCAGCTGGGCCAAAAACAAGGCCTGTGGGGCTGGGGACCCACCGCTCTGGAGTTTTAAGAAAAGATTGAACTGCTCTTGGGGATAGAGGCCAGACTCCAAATTTCCAACATCAGGGGGTGGGGGGTTGGAGTTTTAAAAGGACACAAAATGTCTCTGTCCTTTATTTTTTTTGCCCTCTCTCTAGACCATTCCCTCTATTACACTGTGAAATTCATGATGTTAAATAGTTTTTCCTGGGAGAAACTTTGTGGTCGGCTACGTGAAGTAGGAAGGGTGTTTTATATGTTTCCAGGACATCATAAAAAATTGAGCAGACTCATCTAGGATCATTAGGGAAATGAATGATTTGCCTCTCCTAAATGTTGAGCTACCACAACAAGCTGCAGGAGGGGACCCTCCCGGACACCTATCCACTGACACAGGCCCCACGGGAGTGTGTTGCTCACCCTATTCATTTAGAAATGTATACTTTGGAATCCATAAAATAAAATTCACAGGAAGAGAAAATACATTGTTCTCAGCCTAGGATAAAAAGTCACAAGTTGTTGTAGAATTGATTCTGTGATTTAAATTTTTAAACGATATTCCATAAACCTAAAAAAAACACACAAAAATACCCAAAAAAAACAAGATAAAACACAAACCGGGAAAAGAAAAAAAAAAAAAAAAACCCTGGGCAGAGGCCTACGCTGGGGGCGGGGAGGCAGGCAGGGAGCGGGAGGAGGAGGAGGAGGAGGGGCCCCTCCCTGGGACAACAGGGAGGGGGTTGGGCGGAGACCCTCTGGAGGCTAGAGGCGCCTGGGGCTGGCGGGCCCAGGCAGAACCTGTCATACAATGTAGCAGATTTGAAAGCCGGCCTCCACTCCTGGGGTGGGGGTGGGGTCCACTCTTAAGCTCCCAACATGGCCTGACTTTACCCATCCCCAAGTCTGATCAAAGTGGCCACTAGGTGACCCCTAAGTACCGGTGCCAGTGTCAGCCAGACAAGAAGGGACCCTCTGACGGGGCTGACAGCGATTTTTTTTTTTTCTTTCTAAAGTTTGCTTCCATTTTACACCTAGGTCTACAGGTATACCCTTAAAATGGATGCTGGTATTGAGGAAACAGGAAGTATTTTTTTCCAGTCATTTATCTGGCCCTCAATCCTCATTATTTATCATGTCCACCCGCCAAGTAATATATATAGAAAGAAAAATTAGCCAGGCATTCTGGCACATGCCTGTAGTCCCAGCTACTCAAGAGGCTGAGACAGAAGGATGACTTGAGCCCAGGAGTTTGAGGTTGCTGTGAGCTAAGCTGACACCATAGCACTCTAGCCCGGGCACCAAAAGTGAGACTCTGTCAAAAAAAAAAAAAAAATTGAGAACTATGGACTTAGCAGTAAAAGCAGGGATTCAGAGATAAAAATTTCACTCTCTCTCTCTCTCTGTATGTATGTGTATATATATAAATCTGCTATAGAGAGAATAAAAGAGATAAGAAGGAAGGGAGAGATAAAAATTCCTCTCTCTCTCTCTCTCTCTCTCTCTCTCTATATATATATATATATATATAAATCTGCTATAGACAGAATAAAAGAGATAAGCAGGGATGGAGAGATAAAATTTCACTCTCTCTCTCTCTCTCTCTCTATGTATATATATATGGAGAGAGAGAGATCTGCTATAGACAGAATAAAAGAGATAAGCAGGGATGGAGAGATAAAAATTTCACTCACTCTCTCTCTCTCTCTCTATATATATATATAAATCTGCTATAGACAGAATAAAAGAAATAAAAAGGGAGGGAGAGATATAAATTCCTCTCTCTCTCTCTCTCTCTATATATATATATATAAATCTGCTATAGACAGAATAAAAGAGATAAGCAGGGAGGGAGAGATAAAAATTTCACTCTCTCTCTCTCTCTCTGTGTATATATATAAATCTGCTATAGACAGAATAAAAGAGATAAGCAGGGAGGGAGAGAGAAAAATTTCACTCTCTCTCTCTCTCTCTCTGTGTATATATATAAATCTGCTATAGACAGAATAAAAGAGATAAGCAGGGAGGGAGAGATAAATATTTCACTCTCTCTCTCTTTCTCTCTCTCTCTGTGTATATATATATAAATCTGCTATAGACAGAATAAAAGAGATAAGAAGGGAGGGAGAGATATAAATTCCTCTCTCTCTCTCTCTCTCTCTGTCTCTGTCTCTCTCTCTCTATATATATATATATCTGCTATAGACAGAATAAAAGAGATAAGCTGGGATGGAGAGATAAGAATTTCACTCACTCTCTCTCTCTCTCTCTCTATATATATATATATAAATCTGCTATAGACAGAATAAAAGAGATAAGCAGGGAGGGAGAGATATTAATTCCTCTCTCACTCTCTCTCTCTCTATATATATATGTATATATATAAATCTGCTATAGACAGAATAAAAGAGATAAGAAGGGAGGGAGAGATATGAATTCCTCTGTCTCTCTGTCTCTCTGTCTCTCTCTCTCTCTCTATATATATATATAAATCTGCTATAGACAGAATAAAAGAGATAAGAAGGGAGGGAGAGATAAAAATTTCACTCTCTCTCTCTCCATATATATATATATATATATATATATAAATCTGCTATAGACAGAATAAAAGAGATAAGCAGGGAGGGAGAGATAAATATTTCACTCTCTCTCTCTTTATCTCTCTCTCTGTGTATATATATATAAATCTGCTATAGACAGAATTAAAGAGATAAGCAGGGAGGGAGAGATAAAATTTTTCTCAGGCCCAGCACACCTGTAGTCCTAGCTCTCTGGGAGACTGAGGCAGCAGGATTGCAGGAGGTCAGGAGTTCAAACCAGCCTGAGCAAGAGCAAAACCCCATCTCTACTATAAACACAAAGAAATTAATTGGCCAAGTAATATATATAGAAAGAAAAATGAGCCAGGCGTGGCGGCATATCCCTATAGTCCCAGCTGTTTGGGAGGCTGAGGCAGGAGGATTGCTTGAGCCTAGGAGGTTGAGGTTGCTGTGAGCTAGTCTGAAGCCATAGCACCCTAGCCCGGGCCCTAAAAGTGAGACTCTGTCTCAAAAAAAAAGAAAAAATTAATAATAATAAAAAAGGTCTTACTTTCCAGAAAAAGCAGGGAGGGAGAGATAATAATTTCTCTCTCTCTCTCTCTCTGTTTCTCTCTCTCTCTCTCTCTCTCTCTCTGTATATATTTTCTGTGATTTTCTCCAAAGTGTTCTTTTCTTCAGGAACTGGCCCAGAGAACTGATACATGAGGTGGACCCCGGATTGAATACTGAATGACAGTTTCAGTAAAACATTTTGGAATGCAAGAGAACTTTGGTCAGAGGGAGACATTAACATGATAAAAGTGGAGTCAAGCTTGAGATCCAGTTAAGTGGACCCCTAAAGTGAGGCGAGCTAGCAAGGAAAAGACAAGGGGTAAGGAGAAGTCACAGCAAGGAGGTGGGAGGAGGCTTTGCTGGGCTGGCGACCCCATCACACTGCTGCTATAGACAGAATGTCTGCTATAGACAGAATAAAAGAGAAAAGAGATAAGCAGGGAGGGAGACATAAAAATTTCTCTCAGGCCCAGCACAGCTGCAATCCTAGCTCTGGGAGGCCAAGGTGGGAGGATTGCTGGAGGTCAGGAATTCAAACCAGCCTGAGCAAGAGGAAGACCCCATCTCTACTATAAATAGAAAGAAATTAATTGGCCAAGTAATAGAGAGAGACAGAGAAAAATTAGCCAGGCATGATGACACTGCCTGTAGTCCCAGCTACTTGGGAGACTGAGGCAGGAGGATGGCTTGAGCCCAGGAAGTTGAGGTTGCCGTGAGCTAGGCTGACGCCATGGCACTCACTCTAGCCTGGGCAACAAATTGAGACTCTGTCTCAAAAAATTAAATGCATGCATACATGCATGCATGAATGAATGAATGAATAAAAGTATGTTAAAAAATACATAGAGGGAGGGTTCTCCGCTTTAGCCATTATTGTGGTTAATCATTTCACTGGTCTCAGCTGGGCCAAAAACAAGGCCTGTGGGGCTGGGGACCCACCGCTCTGGAGTTTTAAGAAAAGATTGAACTGCTCTTGGGGATAGAGGCCAGACTCCAAATTTCCAACATCAGGGGGTGGGGGGTTGGAGTTTTAAAAGGACACAAAATGTCTCTGTCCTTTATTTTTTTTGCCCTCTCTCTAGACCATTCCCTCTATTACACTGTGAAATTCATGATGTTAAATAGTTTTTCCTGGGAGAAACTTTGTGGTCGGCTACGTGAAGTAGGAAGGGTGTTTTATATGTTTCCAGGACATCATAAAAAATTGAGCAGACTCATCTAGGATCATTAGGGAAATGAATGATTTGCCTCTCCTAAATGTTGAGCTACCACAACAAGCTGCAGGAGGGGACCCTCCCGGACACCTATCCACTGACACAGGCCCCACGGGAGTGTGTTGCTCACCCTATTCATTTAGAAATGTATACTTTGGAATCCATAAAATAAAATTCACAGGAAGAGAAAATACATTGTTCTCAGCCTAGGATAAAAAGTCACAAGTTGTTGTAGAATTGATTCTGTGATTTAAATTTTTAAACGATATTCCATAAACCTAAAAAAAACACACAAAAATACCCAAAAAAAACAAGATAAAACACAAACCGGGAAAAGAAAAAAAAAAAAAAAAACCCTGGGCAGAGGCCTACGCTGGGGGCGGGGAGGCAGGCAGGGAGCGGGAGGAGGAGGAGGAGGAGGGGCCCCTCCCTGGGACAACAGGGAGGGGGTTGGGCGGAGACCCTCTGGAGGCTAGAGGCGCCTGGGGCTGGCGGGCCCAGGCAGAACCTGTCATACAATGTAGCAGATTTGAAAGCCGGCCTCCACTCCTGGGGTGGGGGTGGGGTCCACTCTTAAGCTCCCAACATGGCCTGACTTTACCCATCCCCAAGTCTGATCAAAGTGGCCACTAGGTGACCCCTAAGTACCGGTGCCAGTGTCAGCCAGACAAGAAGGGACCCTCTGACGGGGCTGACAGCGATTTTTTTTTTTTC
>NW_027438957.1:205000-235000 GCF_040939455.1 Microcebus murinus
AATAAAAGAGAAAAGAGATAAGCAGGGAGGGAGACATAAAAATTTCTCTCAGGCCCAGCACAGCTGCAATCCTAGCTCTGGGAGGCCAAGGTGGGAGGATTGCTGGAGGTCAGGAATTCAAACCAGCCTGAGCAAGAGGAAGACCCCATCTCTACTATAAATAGAAAGAAATTAATTGGCCAAGTAATAGAGAGAGACAGAGAAAAATTAGCCAGGCATGATGACACTGCCTGTAGTCCCAGCTACTTGGGAGACTGAGGCAGGAGGATGGCTTGAGCCCAGGAAGTTGAGGTTGCCGTGAGCTAGGCTGACGCCATGGCACTCACTCTAGCCTGGGCAACAAATTGAGACTCTGTCTCAAAAAATTAAATGCATGCATACATGCATGCATGAATGAATGAATGAATAAAAGTATGTTAAAAAATACATAGAGGGAGGGTTCTCCGCTTTAGCCATTATTGTGGTTAATCATTTCACTGGTCTCAGCTGGGCCAAAAACAAGGCCTGTGGGGCTGGGGACCCACCGCTCTGGAGTTTTAAGAAAAGATTGAACTGCTCTTGGGGATAGAGGCCAGACTCCAAATTTCCAACATCAGGGGGTGGGGGGTTGGAGTTTTAAAAGGACACAAAATGTCTCTGTCCTTTATTTTTTTTGCCCTCTCTCTAGACCATTCCCTCTATTACACTGTGAAATTCATGATGTTAAATAGTTTTTCCTGGGAGAAACTTTGTGGTCGGCTACGTGAAGTAGGAAGGGTGTTTTATATGTTTCCAGGACATCATAAAAAATTGAGCAGACTCATCTAGGATCATTAGGGAAATGAATGATTTGCCTCTCCTAAATGTTGAGCTACCACAACAAGCTGCAGGAGGGGACCCTCCCGGACACCTATCCACTGACACAGGCCCCACGGGAGTGTGTTGCTCACCCTATTCATTTAGAAATGTATACTTTGGAATCCATAAAATAAAATTCACAGGAAGAGAAAATACATTGTTCTCAGCCTAGGATAAAAAGTCACAAGTTGTTGTAGAATTGATTCTGTGATTTAAATTTTTAAACGATATTCCATAAACCTAAAAAAAACACACAAAAATACCCAAAAAAAACAAGATAAAACACAAACCGGGAAAAGAAAAAAAAAAAAAAAAACCCTGGGCAGAGGCCTACGGTGGGGGCGGGGAGGCAGGCAGGGAGCGGGAGGAGGAGGAGGAGGAGGGGCCCCTCCCTGGGACAACAGGGAGGGGGTTGGGCGGAGACCCTCTGGAGGCTAGAGGCGCCTGGGGCTGGCGGGCCCAGGCAGAACCTGTCATACAATGTAGCAGATTTGAAAGCCGGCCTCCACTCCTGGGGTGGGGGTGGGGTCCACTCTTAAGCTCCCAACATGGCCTGACTTTACCCATCCCCAAGTCTGATCAAAGTGGCCACTAGGTGACCCCTAAGTACCGGTGCCAGTGTCAGCCAGACAAGAAGGGACCCTCTGACGGGGCTGACAGCGATTTTTTTTTTTTCTTTCTAAAGTTTGCTTCCATTTTACACCTAGGTCTACAGGTATACCCTTAAAATGGATGCTGGTATTGAGGAAACAGGAAGTATTTTTTTCCAGTCATTTATCTGGCCCTCAATCCTCATTATTTATCATGTCCACCCGCCAAGTAATATATATAGAAAGAAAAATTAGCCAGGCATTCTGGCACATGCCTGTAGTCCCAGCTACTCAAGAGGCTGAGACAGAAGGATGACTTGAGCCCAGGAGTTTGAGGTTGCTGTGAGCTAAGCTGACACCATAGCACTCTAGCCCGGGCACCAAAAGTGAGACTCTGTCAAAAAAAAAAAAAAAATTGAGAACTATGGACTTAGCAGTAAAAGCAGGGATTCAGAGATAAAAATTTCACTCTCTCTCTCTCTCTGTATGTATGTGTATATATATAAATCTGCTATAGAGAGAATATAAGAGATAAGAAGGGAGGGAGAGATAAAAATTCCTCTCTCTCTCTCTCTCTCTCTATATATATATAAATCTGCTATAGACAGAATAAAAGAGATAAGCAGGGATGGAGAGATAAAATTTCACTCACTCTCTCTCTCTCTCTCTATGTATATATATATGGAGAGAGAGAGATCTGCTATAGACAGAATAAAAGAGATAAGCAGGGATGGAGAGATAAAAATTTCAGTCACTCTCTCTCTCTCTCTCTCTCTCTATATATATAAATCTGCTATAGACAGAATAAAAGAAATAAAAAGGGAGGGAGAGATATAAATTCCTCTCTCTCTCTCTCTCTCTATATATATATATATAAATCTGCTATAGACAGAATAAAAGAGATAAGCAGGGAGGGAGAGATAAAAATTTCACTCTCTCTCTCTCTCTGTGTATATATATAAATCTGCTATAGACAGAATAAAAGAGATAAGAAGGGAGGTAGAGATAAAAATTTCACTCTCTCTCTCTCTCCATATACATATATATATATAAATCTGCTATAGACAGAATAAAAGAGATAAGCAGGGAGGGAGAGATAAATATTTCACTCTCTCTCTCTTTCTCTCTCTCTCTGTGTATATATATATAAATCTGCTATAGACAGAATAAAAGAGATAAGAAGGGAGGGAGAGATATAAATTCCTCTCTCTCTCTCTCTCTCTCTCTGTCTCTCTCTCTGTCTATATATATATATATATATATCTGCTATAGACAGAATAAAAGAGATAAGCTGGGATGGAGAGATAAGAATTTCACTCACTCTCTCTCTCTCTCTCTCTATATATATATATAAATCTGCTATAGACAGAATAAAAGAGATAAGAAGGGAGGGAGAGATATGAATTCCTCTGTCTCTCTGTCTCTCTGTCTCTCTCTCTATATATATATATAAATCTGCTATTGACAGAATAAAAGAGATAAGAAGGGAGGGAGAGATATAAATTCTCTCTCTCTCTATATATATATATATATAAATCTGCTATAGACAGAATAAAAGAGATAAGCAGGGATGGAGAGATAAAAATTTCACTCTCTCTCTCCCTCTCTGTGTATATATATAAATCTGCTATAGACAGAATAAAAGAGATAAGAAGGGAGGTAGAGATAAAAATTTCACTCTCTCTCTCTCTCTCCATATATATATATATATATATATATAAATCTGCTATAGACAGAATCAAAGAGATAAGCAGGGAGGGAGAGATATAAATTCCTCTCTCACTCTCTCTCTCTCTCTATATATATATATATAAATCTGCTATAGACAGAATAAAAGAGATAAGAAGCGAGGGAGAGATATGAATTCCTCTGTCTCTCTGTCTCTCTGTCTCTCTCTCTCTCTATATATATATATAAATCTGCTATTGACAGAATAAAAGAGATAAGAAGGGTGGGAGAGATAGAAATTCTCTCTCTCTCTCTCTCTCTATATATATATATATATATAAATCTGCTATAGACAGAATAAAAGAGATAAGCAGGGATGGAGAGATAAAAATTTCACTCTCTCTCTCTCTGTATATATATAAATCTGCTATAGACAGAATAAAAGAGATAAGAAGGGAGGGAGAGATAAAAATTTCACTCTCTCTCTCTCTCTAAATATATATATATATATATATATAAATCTGCTATAGACAGAATAAAAGAGATAAGCAGGGAGGGAGAGATAAATATTTCACTCTCTCTCTCTTTCTCTCTCTCTCTGTGTATATATATATAAATCTGCTATAGACAGAATTAAAGAGATAAGCAGGGAGGGAGAGATAAAAATTTTTCTCAGGCCCAGCACACCTGTAGTCCTAGCTCTCTGGGAGACTGAGGCAGGAGGATTGCAGGAAGTCAGGAGTTCAAACCAGCCTGAGCAAGAGCAAAACCCCATCTCTACTATAAACACAAAGAAATTAATTGGCCAAGTAATATATATAGAAAGAAAAATGAGCCAGGCGTGGCGGCATATCCCTGTAGTCCCAGCTGTTTGGGAGGCTGAGGCAGGAGGATTGCTTGAGCCTAGGAGGTTGAGGTTGCTGTGAGCTAGTCTGAAGCCATAGCATCCTAGCCCGGTCCCTAAAAGTGAGACTCTGTCTCAAAAAAAAAGAAAAAATTAATAATAATAAAAAAGGTCTTACTTTCCAGAAAAAGCAGGGAGGGAGAGATAATAATTTCTCTCTCTCTCTCTCTCTGTTTCTCTCTCTCTCTGTATATATTTTCTGTGATTTTCTCCAAAGTGTTCTTTTCTTCAGGAACTGGCCCAGAGAACTGATACATGAGGTGGACCCCGGATTGAATACTGAATGACAGTTTCAGTAAAACATTTTGGAATGCAAGAGAACTTTGGTCAGAGGGAGACATTAACATGATAAAAGTGGAGTCAAGCTTGAGATCCAGTTAAGTGGACCCCTAAAGTGAGGCGAGCTAGCAAGGAAAAGACAAGGGGTAAGGAGAAGTCACAGCAAGGAGGTGGGAGGAGGCTTTGCTGGGCTGGCGACCCCATCACACTGCTGCTATAGACAGAATGTCTGCTATAGACAGAATAAAAGAGAAAAGAGATAAGCAGGGAGGGAGACATAAAAATTTCTCTCAGGCCCAGCACAGCTGCAATCCTAGCTCTGGGAGGCCAAGGTGGGAGGATTGCTGGAGGTCAGGAATTCAAACCAGCCTGAGCAAGAGGAAGACCCCATCTCTACTATAAATAGAAAGAAATTAATTGGCCAAGTAATAGAGAGAGACAGAGAAAAATTAGCCAGGCATGATGACACTGCCTGTAGTCCCAGCTACTTGGGAGACTGAGGCAGGAGGATGGCTTGAGCCCAGGAAGTTGAGGTTGCCGTGAGCTAGGCTGACGCCATGGCACTCACTCTAGCCTGGGCAACAAATTGAGACTCTGTCTCAAAAAATTAAATGCATGCATACATGCATGCATGAATGAATGAATGAATAAAAGTATGTTAAAAAATACATAGAGGGAGGGTTCTCCGCTTTAGCCATTATTGTGGTTAATCATTTCACTGGTCTCAGCTGGGCCAAAAACAAGGCCTGTGGGGCTGGGGACCCACCGCTCTGGAGTTTTAAGAAAAGATTGAACTGCTCTTGGGGATAGAGGCCAGACTCCAAATTTCCAACATCAGGGGGTGGGGGGTTGGAGTTTTAAAAGGACACAAAATGTCTCTGTCCTTTATTTTTTTTGCCCTCTCTCTAGACCATTCCCTCTATTACACTGTGAAATTCATGATGTTAAATAGTTTTTCCTGGGAGAAACTTTGTGGTCGGCTACGTGAAGTAGGAAGGGTGTTTTATATGTTTCCAGGACATCATAAAAAATTGAGCAGACTCATCTAGGATCATTAGGGAAATGAATGATTTGCCTCTCCTAAATGTTGAGCTACCACAACAAGCTGCAGGAGGGGACCCTCCCGGACACCTATCCACTGACACAGGCCCCACGGGAGTGTGTTGCTCACCCTATTCATTTAGAAATGTATACTTTGGAATCCATAAAATAAAATTCACAGGAAGAGAAAATACATTGTTCTCAGCCTAGGATAAAAAGTCACAAGTTGTTGTAGAATTGATTCTGTGATTTAAATTTTTAAACGATATTCCATAAACCTAAAAAAAACACACAAAAATACCCAAAAAAAACAAGATAAAACACAAACCGGGAAAAGAAAAAAAAAAAAAAAAACCCTGGGCAGAGGCCTACGCTGGGGGCGGGGAGGCAGGCAGGGAGCGGGAGGAGGAGGAGGGGCCCCTCCCTGGGACAACAGGGAGGGGGTTGGGCGGAGACCCTCTGGAGGCTAGAGGCGCCTGGGGCTGGCGGGCCCAGGCAGAACCTGTCATACAATGTAGCAGATTTGAAAGCCGGCCTCCACACCTGGGGTGGGGGTGGGGTCCACTCTTAAGCTCCCAACATGGCCTGACTTTACCCATCCCCAAGTCTGATCAAAGTGGCCACTAGGTGACCCCTAAGTACCGGTGCCAGTGTCAGCCAGACAAGAAGGGACCCTCTGACGGGGCTGACAGCGATTTTTTTTTTTTCTTTCTAAAGTTTGCTTCCATTTTACACCTAGGTCTACAGGTATACCCTTAAAATGGATGCTGGTATTGAGGAAACAGGAAGTATTTTTTTCCAGTCATTTATCTGGTGCTCAATCCTCATTATTTATCATGTCCACCCGCCAAGTAATATATATAGAAAGAAAAATTAGCCAGGCATTCTGGCACATGCCTGTAGTCCCAGCTACTCAAGAGGCTGAGACAGAAGGATGACTTGAGCCCAGGAGTTTGAGGTTGCTGTGAGCTAAGCTGACACCATAGCACTCTAGCCCGGGCACCAAAAGTGAGACTCTGTCAAAAAAAAAAAAAAAAATTGAGAACTATGGACTTAGCAGTAAAAGCAGGGATTCAGAGATAAAAATTTCACTCTCTCTCTCTCTCTGTATGTATGTGTATATATATAAATCTGCTATAGAGAGAATAAAAGAGATAAGAAGGAAGGGAGAGATAAAAATTCCTCTCTCTCTCTCTCTCTCTCTCTCTCTCTCTATATATATATATATATATATATAAATCTGCTATAGACAGAATAAAAGAGATAAGCAGGGATGGAGAGATAAAATTTCACTCTCTCTCTCTCTCTCTCTCTATGTATATATATATGGAGAGAGAGAGATCTGCTATAGACAGAATAAAAGAGATAAGCAGGGATGGAGAGATAAAAATTTCACTCACTCTCTCTCTCTCTCTCTATATATATATAAATCTGCTATAGACAGAATAAAAGAAATAAAAAGGGAGGGAGAGATATAAATTCCTCTCTCTCTCTCTCTATATATATATATATATATAAATCTGCTATAGACAGAATAAAAGAGATAAGCAGGGAGGGAGAGATAAAAATTTCACTCTCTCTCTCTCTCTCTGTGTATATATATAAATCTGCTATAGACAGAATAAAAGAGATAAGCAGGGAGGGAGAGAGAAAAATTTCACTCTCTCTCTCTCTCTCTCTGTGTATATATATAAATCTGCTATAGACAGAATAAAAGAGATAAGCAGGGAGGGAGAGATAAATATTTCACTCTCTCTCTCTTTCTCTCTCTGTCTGTGTATATATATATAAATCTGCTATAGACAGAATAAAAGAGATAAGAAGGGAGGGAGAGATATAAATTCCTCTCTCTCTCTCTCTCTCTCTGTCTCTGTCTCTCTCTCTCTCTATATATATATATCTGCTATAGACAGAATAAAAGAGATAAGCTGGGATGGAGAGATAAGAATTTCACTCACTCTCTCTCTCTCTCTCTATATATATATATATAAATCTGCTATAGACAGAATAAAAGAGATAAGAAGGGAGGGAGAGATATGAATTCCTCTGTCTCTCTGTCTCTCTCTCTCTCTCTCTATATATATATATATAAATCTGCTATTGACAGAATAAAAGAGATAAGAAGGGAGGGAGAGATATAAATTCTCTCTCTCTCTCTATATATATATATAAATCTGCTATAGACAGAATAAAAGAGATAAGCAGGGATGGAGAGATAAAAATTTCACTCTCTCTCTCTCTCTGTGTGTATATATATAAATCTGCTATAGACCGAATAAAAGAGATAAGCAGGGAGGGAGAGATATTAATTCCTCTCTCACTCTCTCTCTCTCTCTCTATATATGTATATATATAAATCTGCTATAGACAGAATAAAAGAGATAAGAAGGGAGGGAGAGATATGAATTCCTCTGTCTCTCTGTCTCTCTGTCTCTCTCTCTCTCTCTATATATATATATAAATCTGCTATAGACAGAATAAAAGAGATAAGAAGGGAGGGAGAGATAAAAATTTCACTCTCTCTCTCTCTCTCCATATATATATATATATATATAAATCTGCTATAGACAGAATAAAAGAGATAAGCAGGGAGGGAGAGATAAATATTTCACTCTCTCTCTCTTTCTCTCTCTCTCTGTGTATATATATATAAATCTGCTATAGACAGAATTAAAGAGATAAGCAGGGAGGGAGAGATAAAAATTTTTCTCAGGCCCAGCACACCTGTAGTCCTAGCTCTCTGGGAGACTGAGGCAGCAGGATTGCAGGAAGTCAGGAGTTCAAACCAGCCTGAGCAAGAGCAAAACCCCATCTCTACTATAAACACAAAGAAATTAATTGGCCAAGTAATATATATAGAAAGAAAAATGAGCCAGGCGTGGCGGCATATCCCTGTAGTCCCAGCTGTTTGGGAGGCTGAGGCAGGAGGATTGCTTGAGCCTAGGAGGTTGAGGTTGCTGTGAGCTAGTCTGAAGCCATAGCACCCTAGCCCGGGCCCTAAAAGTGAGACTCTGTCTCAAAAAAAAAGAAAAAATTAATAATAATAAAAAAGGTCTTACTTTCCAGAAAAAGCAGGGAGGGAGAGATAATAATTTCTCTCTCTCTCTCTCTGTTTCTCTCTCTCTCGCTCTCTCTCTCTCTCTCTCTGTATATATTTTCTGTGATTTTCTCCAAAGTGTTCTTTTCTTCAGGAACTGGCCCAGAGAACTGATAAATGAGGTGGACCCCGGATTGAATACTGAATGACAGTTTCAGTAAAACATTTTGGAATGCAAGAGAACTTTGGTCAGAGGGAGACATTAACATGATAAAAGTGGAGTCAAGCTTGAGATCCAGTTAAGTGGACCCCTAAAGTGAGGGGAGCTAGCAAGGAAAAGACAAGGGGTAAGGAGAAGTCACAGCAAGGAGGTGGGTGGGAGGAGGCTTTGCTGGGCTGGCGACCCCATCACACTGCTGCTATAGACAGAATGTCTGCTATAGACAGAATAAAAGAGAAAAGAGATAAGCAGGGAGGGAGACATAGAAATTTCTCTCAGGCCCAGCACAGCTGCAATCCTAGCTCTGGGAGGCCAAGGTGGGAGGATTGCTGGAGGTCAGGAATTCAAACCAGCCTGAGCAAGAGGAAGACCCCATCTCTACTATAAATAGAAAGAAATTAATTGGCCAGGTAATATATATAGGAAGAAAAATTAGCCAGGCATGCTGGCACATGCCTGTAGTCCCAACTACTCAAGAGGCTGAGACAGAAGGATCACTTGAACCCAGGATTTTGAGGTTGCTGTGAGCTAAGCTGAAGCCATAGCACCCTAGCCCAGGCCCTAAGAGTGAGACTCTGTCTCAAAAAAAAAGAAAAAATTAATAATAATAAAAAAGGTCTGTCTTACCAGAAAAAGGAGGGAGGGAGAGATAAAAATTTCTCTCTCTCTCTCTCTCTCTCTCTCTCTCTCTGTATATATATATAGATATATATATGCATGCATGCATGCATGAATGAATGAATGAATGAATGAATAAATAAATAAAAGTATGTTAAAAAATACATAGAGGGAGGGTTCTCCGCTTTAACCATTATTGTGGTTAATCATTTCACTGGTCTCAGCTGGGCCAAAAACAAGGCCTGTGGGTCTGGGGACTGCTCAGAAGTTTTAAGAAAGGAATTAACTCCTCTTGGGGATAGAGGCCAGACTACAAGTTTCCAACATCAGGGGGTGGGGGGGAAGTTTTAAAAGGACACAAAATGTTTCTTTCCTTTATTTTTTTTTCCCTCTGTCTAGACCATTCCCTCTATTACACTGGGAAATTCATGATGTTGAATATTTTTTCCTGGGAGAAACTTTGTGGTCGGCTATGTTTAGTAGGAAGGGTGTTTTATATGTTTCCACGACATCATAAAAAATTCAGCAGACTCATCTATGATCATTAGGGAAATGAATGATTTTCCTCTCCTAAATGTGGAGGTACCACAACAAGCTGCAGGAGGACCCTCCGGGACACCTATCCAGGGACAGAGGCCCCTCTGGAATGTGTCACTCACCCTATTCATTTAGAAATGTATACTTTCAAATCAATAAAATTTCCCCCACCCGGGTTACTGTAGTCAAGTCCCTTCAATCTGATCCCTAAGTCTGTTCAGCCTCAGTCCACGACCAAGGAAGGCCCACTCTGTGAGACCAAGGAGCCCGGTGCCCAAAAGGAATAAGGACAGGCACCCACGTGCACGCACACAGAGACACGGTCAAATAAACCGTGTTCAAGGTCTTTCTGTTCAGGGAACCCTGAAGATGGTTTGAAACCCCCAGGATCAACTTTGCATTTCTTCCAGGACAGGAAAATTCACAGGAAGAGAAAATACATTGCTCTCAGCCCAGGATAAAAAGTCACAAGTTGTTGTAGAATTCTTTCTGTGATTTAAATTTTTAAACGATATTCCATAAACCTAAAAAAAAAACACAAAAAAACAAAGATTAAACAGAAACCGGGAAAAGAAAAAAAAAAAAAAAAACCCTGGGCAGAGGCCTACGGTGGGGGCGGGGAGGCAGGCAGGGAGCGGGAGGAGGAGGAGGGGCCCCTCCCTGGGACAACAGGGAGGGGGTTGGGCGGAGACCCTCTGGAGGCTAGAGGCGCCTGGGGCTGGCGGGCCCAGGCAGAACCTGTCCTACAATGTAGCAGATTTGAAAGCCGGCCTCCACACCTGGGGTGGGGGTGGGGTCCACTCTTAAGCTCCCAACATGGCCTGACTTTACCCATCCCCCAAGTCTGATCAAAGTGGCCACTAGATTACACCTAAGTACTGGTGCCAATGTCAGCCAGACAAGAAGGGACCCTGTGACGGGGCTGACAGCGATTTTTTTTTTCTTTCTAAAGCTTGCTTCCATTTTACACCTAGGTCTACAGGTATACCCTTGAAATGGATGCTGGTATTGAGGAAACAGGAAGTATTTTTTTCCAGTCATTTATCTGGTCCTCTATCCTCATTATTTATCATGTCCACCCCCCCTCCCACACACACACACACATATACACGTTGGTTCATCTCTGCAGAAAAGCTGCTGGAGATTGTTTCTCCACCAAATGCTTTCTGTTGACAGTATCTAAGAGGACAAGCAGTGCCACGCATTCTGCTCTAAGATTAAAATTGCATCCATCAGTATGGTCCTATTTTACTTCTTATGTGTGTTTCATAAAAGCTGATCTTGACTACCACAACGGAGATGAGTGAGTTTCTGGTGTTTCCCTATTTTTCCTCACAAGCAGTTTGAATGGCTCCTTGTGCCTCAAGACTGACTGCAAAGCACAGACTCCAGGATCTCCACGCTTTGGCTCTGTGTATCCAAAAAGGGCCTCCACGTCTCTCCTCTGTGGGGTATATACTCCCAGAGGTGGCACAGTATGGTTTGTAGGGGGATATGTTTTATTGGGAAAACTGAGAGTTTGAACTCCAGCCTTTTATTTGTTAGCAACACAAATTTTGTCCATTCACATTGCCCTGCTGAGGCCCAGTCACGTAAAGTGTAGGAAATGCAATGGATAGATTTTTATATCTCTCTCTCTCTGTGTCTCTCTCTCTGTCTCTCTCTCTCTACATATATATGTATATATATATATATATATATATATATATATATATATATATATATATATATAAATCTGCTATAGACAGAATAAAAGAGATAAGCAGGGATGGAGAGGTAAAAATTTCACTCACTCTCTCTCTCTCTCTATATATATATATAAATCTGCTATAGACAGAATAAAAGAGATAAGCAGGGATGGAGAGGTAAGAATTTCACTCACTGTCTCTCTCTCTCTCTCTATATATATAAATCTGCTATAGACAGAATAAAAGAGATAAGCAGGGAGGGAGAGATATAAATTCCTCTCTCACTCTCTCTCTCTGTATATATATATATATATATATATATCTGCTATAGAATAAAAGAGATAAGTAGAGAGGGAGACATAGAAATTTCTCTCAGGCCAGGCACACATGCAATCCTAGCTCTCTGGGAGGCCAAGGTGGGAGGATTGCTGGAGGTTAGGAATTCTAACCAGCTCCTGGAAGAGCAAGACCTTATCTGTACTATAAATAGAAAGAAATTAATTGGCAAAGTAATATATATAGAAAGAAAAAATAGCCGAGCATGCTGGCGCATGCCTGTAGTCCCAGCTACTCTGGAGGCTAAGACAGAAGGATCAGTTCAGTCCTGGAATTTGAGGTTTAAGTGAGCTAAGTTGAGGCCATAGCACTCTTGCCGGGGCACCAAAGGTGAAACTCTGTCTCAAAAAAAAAAAAATTAAGTAAAATGGACTTATCAGAAAGACCAGCGATTGAGACATAAAAATTTCTCTCTCTCTCTTTCTCTGTCTATATATAAAACTGCTATAGGCAGAATAAAAGAGATAAGCAGGGAGGGAGAGATAATAATTTCTCTCACTCTCTCTCTATATATATATGTCTGCTATAGACAGAATAAAAGAGACAAGAATGGAGGGAGAGATAAAAATTTCTCTGTCTCTCTCTCTCTGTCTCTCTCTCTCTCTCTATATATATAAATCTGCTATAGACAGAATAAAAGAGATAAGCTCAGAGGGAGAGATAAAAATTTCTATAAATCTCTCTCTCTCTCTCTCTGTCTCTGTCTCTCTTTCTCTCTCTCTCTCTATATATATAGGTCTGCTATAGATAGAATAAAAGAGATAAGCAGAGAGGGAGACATAAAAATTTCTCTCAGGCACAGCACACCTGCAATCCTAGCTCTCAGGGAGGCCAAGGTGGGAAGATTGCTGGAGGTCAGGGATTCATACCAGCCTGAGCAAGAGGAAGACCCCATCTCTACTATAAATAGAAAGAAATTAATTGGCCAAGTAATATGTATAGAAAGAAAAATTAGCCGGGCATGCTGGCACATGCCTGTAGTCCCAGCTACTCAGGATGCTGAGGCAGCAGGATCGCTTGAGCCCAGGAGTTTGAGGTTGCTGTGAGCTAGGCTGAAGCCATGGCACTCACTCTAGCCTGGGCAACAAACTGAGACTCTGTCTCAAAAAAAGTAAAAAAAAAAAATTAAAAAAAAAGAAAGAAAGAAAGTAATTGGCCAACTAAACACACACACACACACACACACACACACACACACACACACACACACACACACACACACACATAATAAGCCGGGCATGGTGGTGCATGTCTGTACTCCCAGCTACTCGGGAGGCTGAGACAGAAGGATCACTTGAGCCCAGGAGTTGGAGGTTGCTGTGAGCTAAGCTGAAGCCATAGCACCCTAGTCCGGGCCCTAAAAGTGAGACTCTGTCTCAAAAAAAAAAAGAAAAAATTAATAATAATAAAAAAGGTCTTACTTACCAGAAAAAGCAGGGAGGGACAGATAATAATTTCTCTCTCTCTCTCTCTCTCTCTCTCTCTCTCTCTCTCTCTCTCTCTCTCTCTCTCTCTCTCAATGTATATATTTTCTGTGATTTTCTCCAAAGTGTTCCTTTGTCCAGGAACTGGCCCAGAGAACTGATCAATGAGGTGGACCCCGGATTGAATACTGAATGACAGTTTCAGTAAAACATTTTGGAATGCAAGAGAACTTTGGTCAGAGGGAGACATTAACATGATAAAAGTAGAGTCAAGCTTGAGATCCAGTTAAGTGGACCCCTAAAGTGAGGGGAGCTAGCAAGGAAAAGACAAGGGGTAAGGAGAAGTCACAGCAAGGAGGTTGGAGGAGGCTTTGTGGGGCTGGCGACCAGGTCACACTCCAGAGGTGGCACAGTATGATTGGTAGGGGGATAGGTTTTATTGGGAAAACGGAGAGTTTGAACCCCAGCGTTTTATTTGTTAGCAACACAAATTTTGTCAATTCACATTCCCCTGCTGAGGCCCAGTCACCTAAAGACTAGGAAATGCAATGGATAGATTGATATCTCTCTCTCTCTCTGTGTCTCTCTGTCTCTCTCTCTCTATATATATATAAATCTGCTATAGACAGAATAAAAGAGATAAGCAGGGATGGAGAGATAAAAATTTCACTCACTCTCTCTCTCTCTCTCTCTCTCTAAATCTGCTATAGACAGAATAAAAGAAATAAGAAGGGAGGGAGAGATATAAATTCCTCTCTCTCTGTATAAATCTGCTATAGACAGAATAAAAGAGATAAGCAGGGAGGGAGAGATAAAAATTTCTCTCAGGCCCAGTACAGCTGTAATCCTAGCTATCTGCGAGGCTGAGGCAGGCGGATTGCTCAAGGATAGGAGTTCAAAACCAGCCTGAGGAAGAGCAAGACCATCTCTACTATAAATAGAAAGAAATTAATAGGCCAACTAAACACACACACACAAACACATAATAAGCCGGGCATGGTGGTGCATGTCTGTAGTTCCAGCTACTCAGGAGGCTGAAACAGAAGGATCACTTGAGCCCAGGAGTTTGAGGTAGCTGTGAGCTAAGCTGATGCCATAGCACTCTAGCCCTGGCACCAAAAGTGAGACTCTGTCTCAAAAAAAAGAATAATAATAATAATCATAAAAAAGGACTTACCAGATAAAGCAGGGAGGGAGAGATAATAATTTGTCTCTCTCACTCTCTCTGTCTCTCTCTCTCTACGTCTGCTATAGACAGAATAAAAGACATAAGCAGGGAGGGAGAGATAAAAATTTCTCTCAGGCCCAGCACACCTGTAATCCTAGCTCTCTGGGAGGCCAAGGGGGAAGGATTGCTGGAGGTCAGGAGTTCAAATCAGTGGGAGCAAGAGCAAGACCCCGTCTCTACTATAAATAGAAAGAAATTAATTGGCCAAGTAATAGAGAGAGAGAGAAAAATTAGCCAGGCATGATGACACTGCCTGTAGTCCTAGCTACTTGGGAGGCTGAGGCAGGAGGATGGCTTGAGCCCAGGAGGTTGAGGTTGCCGTGAGCTAGGCTGACGCCATGGCACTCACTCTAGCCTGGGCAACAAAGTGAGACTCTGTCTCAAAAAATTAAATGCATGCATGAATGAATGAATGAATAAATAAATAAAAGTCTGTTAAAAAATACATAGAGGGAGGGTTCTCCGCTTTAGCCATTATTGTGGTTAATCACTTCGCTGGTCTCAGCTGGGCCAAAAACAAGGCCTGTGGGGCTGGGGACCGCTCTGGAGTTTTAAGAAAAGATTGAACTGCTCTTGGGGATAGAGGCCAGACTACAAATTTTCAACATCAGGGGGTGGGGGGGTGGAGTTTTAAAAGGACACAAAATGTCTCTGTCCTTTATTTTTTTTGCCCTCTCTCTAGACCATTCCCTCTATTACACTGTGAAATTCATGATGTTAAATAGTTTTTCCTGGGAGAAACTTTGTGGTCGGGGCTATGTGAAGTAGGAAGGGTGTTTTATATGTTTCCAGGACATCATAAAAAATTGAGCAGACTCATCTAGGATCATTAGGGAAATGAATGATTTGCCTCTCCTAAATGTTGAGCTACCACAACAAGCTGCAGGAGGGGACCCTCCCGGACACCTATTACTGACACAGGCCCACGGGAGTGTGTTGCTCACCCTATTCATTTAGAAATGTATACTTTGGAATCAATAAAATTCACAGGAAGAGAAAATACATTGTTCTCAGCCTAGGATAAAAAGTCACAAGTTGTTGTAGAATTCATTCTGTGATTTAAATTTTTAAACGATATTCCATAAACCTAAAAAAAACACACAAAAATACCCAAAAAAACCAAGATAAAACACAAACCGGGAAAAGAAAAAAAAAAAAAAAAACCCTGGGCAGAGGCCTACAGTGGGGGCGGGGAGGCAGGCAGGGAGCGGGAGGAGGAGGAGGGGCCCCTCCCTGGGACAACAGGGAGGGGGTTGGGCGGAGACCCTCTGGAGGCTAGAGGCGCCTGGGGCTGGCGGGCCCAGGCAGAACCTGTCATACAATGTAGCAGATTTGAAAGCCGGCCTCCACACCTGGGGTGGGGGTGGGGTCCACTCTTAAGCTCCCAACATGGCCTGACTTTACCCATCCCCAAGTCTGATCAAAGTGGCCACTATGTGACCCCTAAGTACCGGTGACAGTGTCAGCCAGACAAGAGGGGACCCTCTGACGGGGCTGACAGCGATTTTTTTTTTTCTTTCTAAAGCTTGCCTCCATTTTCCACCTAGGTCTACAGGTATACCCTTAAAATGGATGCTGGTATTGAGGAAACAGGAAGTATTTTTTTCCAGTAATTTATCTGGTCCTCAATCCTCATTATTTATCATGTCCACCCGCCAAGTAATATATATAGAAAGAAAAATTAGCCAGGCATGCTGGCACATGCCTGTAGTCCCAGCTACTCAAGAGGCTGAGACAGAAGGATGAATTGAGGCCAGGAGTTTGAGGTTGCTGTGAGCTAAGCTGACACCATAGCACTCTAGCCCGGGCACCAAAAGTGAGACTCTGTCAAAAAAAAAAAAAAAAAAATTAAGAACTATGGACTTAGCAGTAAAAGCAGGGATTCAGAGATAAAAATTTCACTCTCTCTCTCTCTCTGTATGTATGTGTATATATATAAATCTGCTATAGAGAGAATAAAAGAGATAAGAAGGGAGGGAGAGATAAAAATTCCTCTCTCTCTCTCTCTATATATATACACATATATATATATATAAATCTGCTATAGACAGAATAAAAGAGATAAGCAGGGATGGAGAGATAAAATTTCACTCACTCTCTCTCTCTCTCTCTCTCTATGTATATATATATGGAGAGAGAGATCTGCTATAGACAGAATAAAAGAGATAAGCAGGGATGGAGAGATAAAAATTTCACTCACTCTCTCTCTCTCTCTCTCTCTATATATATAAATCTGCTATAGACAGAATAAAAGAAATAAAAAGGGAGGGAGAGATATAAATTCCTCTCTCTCTCTCTCTCTCTATATATATATATAAATCTGCTATTGACAGAATAAAAGAGATAAGAAGGGAGGGAGAGATATAAATTCTCTCTCTCTCTGTCTATATATATATATATAAATCTGCTATAGACAGAATAAAAGAGATAAGAAGGGAGGGAGAGATATGAATTCCTCTGTCTCTCTGTCTCTCTCTCTCTATATATATATAAATCTGCTATTGACAGAATAAAAGAGATAAGAAGGGAGGGAGAGATATAAATTCTCTCTCTCTCTCTATATATATATATATAAATCTGCTATAGACAGAATAAAAGAGATAAGAAGGGAGGGAGAGATAAAAATTTCACTCTCTCTCTCCCTCTCTGTGTATATATATAAATCTGCTATAGACAGAATAAAAGAGATAAGAAGGGAGGTAGAGATAAAAATTTCACTCTCTCTCTCTCTCCATATATATATATATATATATATATATATAAAAATCTGCTATAGACAGAATCAAAGAGATAAGCAGGGAGGGAGAGATATAAATTCCTCTCTCACTCTCTCTCTCTCTCTATATATATATAAATCTGCTATAGACAGAATAAAAGAGATAAGAAGGGAGGGAGAGATATGAATTCCTCTGTCTCTCTGTCTCTCTCTCTCTCTCTCTATATATATATAAATCTGCTATTGACAGAATAAAAGAGATAAGAAGGGAGGGAGAGATAGAAATTCTCTCTCTCTCTCTATATATATATATATAAATCTGCTATAGACAGAATAAAAGAGATAAGCAGGGATGGAGAGATAAAAATTTCACTCTCTCTCTCTCTGTATATATATAAATCTGCTATAGACAGAATAAAAGAGATAAGAAGGGATGGAGAGATAAAAATTTCACTCTCTCTCTCTCTCTCCATATATATATATATATATATATATATATATATATATATATATATAAATCTGCTATAGACAGAATAAAAGAGATAAGCAGGGAGGGAGGGATAAATATTTCACTCTCTCTCTCTTTCTCTCTCTCTCTGTGTATATATATATAAATCTGCTATAGACAGAATTAAAGAGATAAGCAGGGAGGGAGAGATAAAAATTTTTCTCAGGCCCAGCACACCTGTAGTCCTAGCTCTCTGGGAGACTGAGGCAGCAGGATTGCAGGAAGTCAGGAGTTCAAACCAGCCTGAGCAAGAGCAAAACCCCATCTCTACTATAAACACAAAGAAATTAATTGGCCAAGTAATATATATAGAAAGAAAAATGAGCCAGGCGTGGCGGCATATCCCTGTAGTCCCAGCTGTTTGGGAGGCTGAGGCAGGAGGATTGCTTGAGCCTAGGAGGTTGAGGTTGCTGTGAGCTAGTCTGAAGCCATAGCACCCTAGCCCGGGCCCTAAAAGTGAGACTCTGTCTCAAAAAAAAAGAAAAAATTAATAATAATAAAAAAGGTCTTACTTTCCAGAAAAAGCAGGGAGGGAGAGATAATTTCTCTCTCTCTCTATCTCTGTTTCTCTCTCTCTCTCTGTATATATTTTCTGTGATTTTCTCCAAAGTGTTCTTTTCTTCAGGAACTGGCCCAGAGAACTGATACATGAGGTGGACCCCGGATTGAATACTGAATGACACTTTCAGTAAAACATTTTGGAATGCAAGAGAACTTTGGTCAGAGGGAGACATTAACATGATAAAAGTGGAGTCAAGCTTGAGATCCAGTTAAGTGGACCCCTAAAGTGAGGGGAGCTAGCAAGGAAAAGACAAGGGGTAAGGAGAAGTCACAGCAAGGAGGTGGGTGGGAGGAGGCTTTGCTGGGCTGGCGACCCCATCACACTGCTGCTATAGACAGAATGTCTGCTATAGACAGAATAAAAGAGAAAAGAGATAAGCAGGGAGGGAGACATAAAAATTTCTCTCAGGCCCAGCACAGCTGCAATCCTAGCTCTGGGAGGCCAAGGTGGGAGGATTGCTGGAGGTCAGGAATTCAAACCAGCCTGAGCAAGAGGAAGACCCCATCTCTACTATAAATAGAAAGAAATTAATTGGCCAGGTAATATATATAGGAAGAAAAATTAGCCAGGCATGCTGGCACATGCCTGTAGTCCCAACTACTCAAGAGGCTGAGACAGAAGGATCACTTGAACCCAGGATTTTGAGGTTGCTGTGAGCTAAGCTGAAGCCATAGCACCCTAGCCCAGGCCCTAAGAGTGAGACTCTGTCTCAAAAAAAAAGAAAAAATTAATAATAATAAAAAAGGTCTGTCTTACCAGAAAAAGGAGGGAGGGAGAGATAAAAATTTCTCTCTCTCTCTCTCTCTCTCTCTCTGTATATATATATAGATATATATATGCATGCATGCATGCATGAATGAATGAATGAATGAATGAATAAATAAATAAAAGTATGTTAAAAAATACATAGAGGGAGGGTTCTCCGCTTTAACCATTATTGTGGTTAATCATTTCACTGGTCTCAGCTGGGCCAAAAACAAGGCCTGTGGGTCTGGGGACTGCTCAGAAGTTTTAAGAAAGGAATTAACTCCTCTTGGGGATAGAGGCCAGACTACAAGTTTCCAACATCAGGGGGTGGGGGGGAAGTTTTAAAAGGACACAAAATGTTTCTTTCCTTTATTTTTTTTTCCCTCTGTCTAGACCATTCCCTCTATTACACTGGGAAATTCATGATGTTGAATATTTTTTCCTGGGAGAAACTTTGTGGTCGGCTATGTTTAGTAGGAAGGGTGTTTTATATGTTTCCACGACATCATAAAAAATTCAGCAGACTCATCTATGATCATTAGGGAAATGAATGATTTTCCTCTCCTAAATGTGGAGGTACCACAACAAGCTGCAGGAGGACCCTCCGGGACACCTATCCAGGGACAGAGGCCCCTCTGGAATGTGTCACTCACCCTATTCATTTAGAAATGTATACTTTCAAATCAATAAAATTTCCCCCACCCGGGTTACTGTAGTCAAGTCCCTTCAATCTGATCCCTAAGTCTGTTCAGCCTCAGTCCACGACCAAGGAAGGCCCACTCTGTGAGACCAAGGAGCCCGGTGCCCAAAAGGAATAAGGACAGGCACCCACGTGCACGCACACAGAGACACGGTCAAATAAACCGTGTTCAAGGTCTTTCTGTTCAGGGAACCCTGAAGATGGTTTGAAACCCCCAGGATCAACTTTGCATTTCTTCCAGGACAGGAAAATTCACAGGAAGAGAAAATACATTGCTCTCAGCCCAGGATAAAAAGTCACAAGTTGTTGTAGAATTCTTTCTGTGATTTAAATTTTTAAACGATATTCCATAAACCTAAAAAAAAAACACAAAAAAACAAAGATTAAACAGAAACCGGGAAAAGAAAAAAAAAAAAAAAAACCCTGGGCAGAGGCCTACGGTGGGGGCGGGGAGGCAGGCAGGGAGCGGGAGGAGGAGGAGGGGCCCCTCCCTGGGACAACAGGGAGGGGGTTGGGCGGAGACCCTCTGGAGGCTAGAGGCGCCTGGGGCTGGCGGGCCCAGGCAGAACCTGTCCTACAATGTAGCAGATTTGAAAGCCGGCCTCCACACCTGGGGTGGGGGTGGGGTCCACTCTTAAGCTCCCAACATGGCCTGACTTTACCCATCCCCCAAGTCTGATCAAAGTGGCCACTAGATTACACCTAAGTACTGGTGCCAATGTCAGCCAGACAAGAAGGGACCCTGTGACGGGGCTGACAGCGATTTTTTTTTTCTTTCTAAAGCTTGCTTCCATTTTACACCTAGGTCTACAGGTATACCCTTGAAATGGATGCTGGTATTGAGGAAACAGGAAGTATTTTTTTCCAGTCATTTATCTGGTCCTCTATCCTCATTATTTATCATGTCCACCCCCCCTCCCACACACACACACACATATACACGTTGGTTCATCTCTGCAGAAAAGCTGCTGGAGATTGTTTCTCCACCAAATGCTTTCTGTTGACAGTATCTAAGAGGACAAGCAGTGCCACGCATTCTGCTCTAAGATTAAAATTGCATCCATCAGTATGGTCCTATTTTACTTCTTATGTGTGTTTCATAAAAGCTGATCTTGACTACCACAACGGAGATGAGTGAGTTTCTGTTGTTTCCCTATTTTTCCTCACAAGCAGTTTGAATGGCTCCTTGTGCCTCAAGACTGACTGCAAAGCACAGACTCCAGGATCTCCACGCTTTGGCTCTGTGTATCCAAAAAGGGCCTCCACGTCTCTCCTCTGTGGGGTATATACTCCCAGAGGTGGCACAGTATGGTTTGTAGGGGGATATGTTTTATTGGGAAAACTGAGAGTTTGAACTCCAGCCTTTTATTTGTTAGCAACACAAATTTTGTCCATTCACATTGCCCTGCTGAGGCCCAGTCACGTAAAGTGTAGGAAATGCAATGGATAGATTTTTATATCTCTCTCTCTCTGTGTCTCTCTCTCTGTCTCTCTCTCTCTACATATATATGTATATATATATATATATATATATATATATATATAAATCTGCTATAGACAGAATAAAAGAGATAAGCAGGGATGGAGAGGTAAAAATTTCACTCACTCTCTCTCTCTATATATATATATATATAAATCTGCTATAGACAGAATAAAAGAGATAAGCAGGGATGGAGAGGTAAGAATTTCACTCACTGTCTCTCTCTCTCTCTATATATATATAAATCTGCTATAGACAGAATAAAAGAGATAAGCAGGGAGGGAGAGATATAAATTCCTCTCTCACTCTCTCTCTCTGTATATATATATATATATATATATATATATATATATATCTGCTATAGAATAAAAGAGATAAGTAGAGAGGGAGACATAGAAATTTCTCTCAGGCCAGGCACACATGCAATCCTAGCTCTCTGGGAGGCCAAGGTGGGAGGATTGCTGGAGGTTAGGAATTCTAACCAGCTCCTGGAAGAGCAAGACCTTATCTGTACTATAAATAGAAAGAAATTAATTGGCAAAGTAATATATATAGAAAGAAAAAATAGCCGAGCATGCTGGCGCATGCCTGTAGTCCCAGCTACTCTGGAGGCTAAGACAGAAGGATCAGTTCAGTCCTGGAATTTGAGGTTTAAGTGAGCTAAGTTGAGGCCATAGCACTCTTGCCGGGGCACCAAAGGTGAAACTCTGTCTCAAAAAAAAAAAAATTAAGTAAAATGGACTTATCAGAAAGACCAGCGATTGAGACATAAAAATTTCTCTCTCTCTCTTTCTCTGTCTATATATAAAACTGCTATAGGCAGAATAAAAGAGATAAGCAGGGAGGGAGAGATAATAATTTCTCTCACTCTCTCTCTATATATATATGTCTGCTATAGACAGAATAAAAGAGACAAGAATGGAGGGAGAGATAAAAATTTCTCTGTCTCTCTCTCTCTGTCTCTCTCTCTCTATATATATATATAAATCTGCTATAGACAGAATAAAAGAGATAAGCTCAGAGGGAGAGATAAAAATTTCTATAAATCTCTCTCTCTCTCTCTCTGTCTCTGTCTCTCTTTCTCTCTCTCTCTCTATATATATAGGTCTGCTATAGATAGAATAAAAGAGATAAGCAGAGAGGGAGACATAAAAATTTCTCTCAGGCACAGCACACCTGCAATCCTAGCTCTCAGGGAGGCCAAGGTGGGAAGATTGCTGGAGGTCAGGGATTCATACCAGCCTGAGCAAGAGGAAGACCCCATCTCTACTATAAATAGAAAGAAATTAATTGGCCAAGTAATATGTATAGAAAGAAAAATTAGCCGGGCATGCTGGCACATGCCTGTAGTCCCAGCTACTCAGGATGCTGAGGCAGCAGGATCGCTTGAGCCCAGGAGTTTGAGGTTGCTGTGAGCTAGGCTGAAGCCATGGCACTCACTCTAGCCTGGGCAACAAACTGAGACTCTGTCTCAAAAAAAGTAAAAAAAAAAAATTAAAAAAAAAGAAAGAAAGAAAGTAATTGGCCAACTAAACACACACACACACACACACACACACACACACACACACACACACACACATAATAAGCCGGGCATGGTGGTGCATGTCTGTACTCCCAGCTACTCGGGAGGCTGAGACAGAAGGATCACTTGAGCCCAGGAGTTGGAGGTTGCTGTGAGCTAAGCTGAAGCCATAGCACCCTAGTCCGGGCCCTAAAAGTGAGACTCTGTCTCAAAAAAAAAAAGAAAAAATTAATAATAATAAAAAAGGTCTTACTTACCAGAAAAAGCAGGGAGGGACAGATAATAATTTCTCTCTCTCTCTCTCTCTCTCTCTCTCTCTCTCTCTCTCTCTCTCTCTCTCTCAATGTATATATTTTCTGTGATTTTCTCCAAAGTGTTCCTTTGTCCAGGAACTGGCCCAGAGAACTGATCAATGAGGTGGACCCCGGATTGAATACTGAATGACAGTTTCAGTAAAACATTTTGGAATGCAAGAGAACTTTGGTCAGAGGGAGACATTAACATGATAAAAGTAGAGTCAAGCTTGAGATCCAGTTAAGTGGACCCCTAAAGTGAGGGGAGCTAGCAAGGAAAAGACAAGGGGTAAGGAGAAGTCACAGCAAGGAGGTTGGAGGAGGCTTTGTGGGGCTGGCGACCAGGTCACACTCCAGAGGTGGCACAGTATGATTGGTAGGGGGATAGGTTTTATTGGGAAAACGGAGAGTTTGAACCCCAGCGTTTTATTTGTTAGCAACACAAATTTTGTCAATTCACATTCCCCTGCTGAGGCCCAGTCACCTAAAGACTAGGAAATGCAATGGATAGATTGATATCTCTCTCTCTCTCTGTGTCTCTCTGTCTCTCTCTCTCTATATATATATAAATCTGCTATAGACAGAATAAAAGAGATAAGCAGGGATGGAGAGATAAAAATTTCACTCACTCTCTCTCTCTCTCTCTCTCTCTAAATCTGCTATAGACAGAATAAAAGAAATAAGAAGGGAGGGAGAGATATAAATTCCTCTCTCTCTGTATAAATCTGCTATAGACAGAATAAAAGAGATAAGCAGGGAGGGAGAGATAAAAATTTCTCTCAGGCCCAGTACAGCTGTAATCCTAGCTATCTGCGAGGCTGAGGCAGGCGGATTGCTCAAGGATAGGAGTTCAAAACCAGCCTGAGGAAGAGCAAGACCACCTCTACTATAAATAGAAAGAAATTAATAGGCCAACTAAACACACACACACAAACACATAATAAGCCGGGCATGGTGGTGCATGTCTGTAGTTCCAGCTACTCAGGAGGCTGAAACAGAAGGATCACTTGAGCCCAGGAGTTTGAGGTAGCTGTGAGCTAAGCTGATGCCATAGCACTCTAGCCCTGGCACCAAAAGTGAGACTCTGTCTCAAAAAAAAGAATAATAATAATAATCATAAAAAAGGACTTACCAGATAAAGCAGGGAGGGAGAGATAATAATTTGTCTCTCTCACTCTCTCTGTCTCTCTCTCTCTACGTCTGCTATAGACAGAATAAAAGACATAAGCAGGGAGGGAGAGATAAAAATTTCTCTCAGGCCCAGCACACCTGTAATCCTAGCTCTCTGGGAGGCCAAGGGGGAAGGATTGCTGGAGGTCAGGAGTTCAAATCAGTGGGAGCAAGAGCAAGACCCCGTCTCTACTATAAATAGAAAGAAATTAATTGGCCAAGTAATAGAGAGAGAGAGAAAAATTAGCCAGGCATGATGACACTGCCTGTAGTCCTAGCTACTTGGGAGGCTGAGGCAGGAGGATGGCTTGAGCCCAGGAGGTTGAGGTTGCCGTGAGCTAGGCTGACGCCATGGCACTCACTCTAGCCTGGGCAACAAAGTGAGACTCTGTCTCAAAAAATTAAATGCATGCATGAATGAATGAATGAATAAATAAATAAAAGTCTGTTAAAAAATACATAGAGGGAGGGTTCTCCGCTTTAGCCATTATTGTGGTTAATCACTTCGCTGGTCTCAGCTGGGCCAAAAACAAGGCCTGTGGGGCTGGGGACCGCTCTGGAGTTTTAAGAAAAGATTGAACTGCTCTTGGGGATAGAGGCCAGACTACAAATTTTCAACATCAGGGGGTGGGGGGGTGGAGTTTTAAAAGGACACAAAATGTCTCTGTCCTTTATTTTTTTTGCCCTCTCTCTAGACCATTCCCTCTATTACACTGTGAAATTCATGATGTTAAATAGTTTTTCCTGGGAGAAACTTTGTGGTCGGGGCTATGTGAAGTAGGAAGGGTGTTTTATATGTTTCCAGGACATCATAAAAAATTGAGCAGACTCATCTAGGATCATTAGGGAAATGAATGATTTGCCTCTCCTAAATGTTGAGCTACCACAACAAGCTGCAGGAGGGGACCCTCCCGGACACCTATTACTGACACAGGCCCACGGGAGTGTGTTGCTCACCCTATTCATTTAGAAATGTATACTTTGGAATCAATAAAATTCACAGGAAGAGAAAATACATTGTTCTCAGCCTAGGATAAAAAGTCACAAGTTGTTGTAGAATTCATTCTGTGATTTAAATTTTTAAACGATATTCCATAAACCTAAAAAAAACACACAAAAATACCCAAAAAAACCAAGATAAAACACAAACCGGGAAAAGAAAAAAAAAAAAAAAAACCCTGGGCAGAGGCCTACAGTGGGGGCGGGGAGGCAGGCAGGGAGCGGGAGGAGGAGGAGGGGCCCCTCCCTGGGACAACAGGGAGGGGGTTGGGCGGAGACCCTCTGGAGGCTAGAGGCGCCTGGGGCTGGCGGGCCCAGGCAGAACCTGTCATACAATGTAGCAGATTTGAAAGCCGGCCTCCACACCTGGGGTGGGGGTGGGGTCCACTCTTAAGCTCCCAACATGGCCTGACTTTACCCATCCCCAAGGCTGATCAAAGTGGCCACTAGGTGACCCCTAAGTACCGGTGCCAGTGTCAGCCAGACAAGAGGGGACCCTCTGACGGGGCTGACAGCGATTTTTTTTTTTCTTTCTAAAGCTTGCTTCCATTTTACACCTAGGTCTACAGGTATACCCTTGAAATGGATGCTGGTATTGAGGAAACAGGAAGTATTTTTTTCCAGTCATTTATCTGGTCCTCAATCCTCATTATTTATCATGTCCACCCGCCAAGTAATATATATAGAAAGAAAAATTAGCCAGGCATGCTGGCACATGCCTGTAGTCCCAGCTACTCAAGAGGCTGAGACAGAAGGATGACTTGAGGCCAGGAGTTTGAGGTTGCTGTGAGCTAAGCTGACACCATAGCACTCTAGCCCGGGCACCAAAAGTGAGACTCTGTCAAAAAAAAAAAAAAAAATTTAAGAACTATGGACTTAGCAGTAAAAGCAGGGATTCAGAGATAAAAATTTCACTCTCTCTCTCTCTCTCTGTATGTATGTGTATATATATAAATCTGCTATAGAGAGAATAAAAGAGATAAGAAGGGAGGGAGAGATAAAAATTCCTCTCTCTCTCTCTATATATATATATACATATATATATATATATATATATAAAAATCTGCTATAGACAGAATAAAAGAGATAAGCAGGGATGGAGAGATAAAATTTCACTCACTCTCTCTCTCTCTCTCTCTATGTATATATATATGGAGAGAGAGAGATCTGCTATAGACAGAATAAAAGAGATAAGCAGGGATGGAGAGATAAAAATTTCACTCACTCTCTCTCTCTATATATATATATATATAAATCTGCTATAGACAGAATAAAAGAAATAAAAAGGGAGGGAGAGATATAAATTCCTCTCTCTCTCTCTCTCTATATATATATATATATATATAAAAATCTGCTATAGACAGAATAAAAGAGATAAGCAGGGAGGGAGAGATAAAAATTTCACTCTCTCTCTCTCTCTGTGTATATATATAAATCTGCTATAGACAGAATAAAAGAGATAAGAAGGGAGGTAGAGATAAAAATTTCACTCTCTCTCTCTCTCCATATATATATATATATATATATATAAATCTGCTATAGACAGAATAAAAGAGATAAGCAGGGAGGGAGAGATAAATATTTCACTCTCTCTCTCTTTCTCTCTCTCTCTGTGTATATATATATAAATCTGCTATAGACAGAATAAAAGAGATAAGAAGGGAGGGAGAGATATAAATTCCTCTCTCTCTCTCTCTCTCTCTGTCTCTCTCTCTGTCTGTATATATATATATATATCTGCTATAGACAGAATAAAAGAGATAAGCTGGGATGGAGAGATAAGAATTTCACTCACTCTCTCTCTCTCTCTCTCTATATATATATATATAAATCTGCTATAGACAGAATAAAAGAGATAAGAAGGGAGGGAGAGATATGAATTCCTCTGTCTCTCTGTCTCTCTGTCTCTCTCTCTCTCTCTCTCTATATATATATATAAATCTGCTATTGACAGAATAAAAGAGATAAGAAGGGAGGGAGAGATATAAATTCTCTCTCTCTCTCTATATATATATATAAATCTGCTATAGACAGAATAAAAGAGATAAGCAGGGAGGGAGAGATAAAAATTTCACTCTCTCTCTCTCTCCATATATATATATATATATAAATCTGCTATAGACAGAATAAAAGAGATAAGCAGGGAGGGAGAGATAAATATTTCACTCTCTCTCTCTTTCTCTCTCTCTCTGTGTATATATATATAAATCTGCTATAGACAGAATAAAAGAGATAAGAAGGGAGGGAGAGATAAAAATTCCTCTATCTCTCTCTCTCTCCATATATATATATATATATACATAAATCTGCTATAGACAGAATAAAAGAGATAAGCAGGGAGGGAGAGATAAAAATTTCACTCTCTCTCTCTCTCCATATATATATATATATATAAATCTGCTATAGACAGAATAAAAGAGATAAGCAGGGAGGGAGAGATAAATATTTCACTCTCTCTCTCTTTCTCTCTCTCTCTGTGTATATATATATAAATCTGCTATAGACAGAATTAAAGAGATAAGCAGGGAGGGAGAGATAAAATTTTTCTCAGGCCCAGCACACCTGTAGTCCTAGCTCTCTGGGAGACTGAGCCAGCAGGATTGCTGGAAGTCAGGAGTTCAAACCAGCCTGAGCAAGAGCAAAACCCCATCTCTACTATAAACACAAAGAAATTAATTGGCCAAGTAATATATATAGAAAGAAAAATGAGCCAGGCTTGGCGACACATCCCTGTAGTCCCAGCTGTTTGGGGGGCTGAACCAGGAGGATTGCTTGAGCCCAGGAGGTTGAGGTTGCTGTGAGCTAGTTTTTGTGGATAATATGAATTTCAATTTTATGTATGTTCGTGGCAATCTATTAAATTTTGGGGGAATGATCAGATAGACTCATGAGGCTCTAAACCAGCATACAGTGGAAGGAGGCCACATCTGTTTTCTGTGATTTTCTCCAAAGTGTTCTTTGGTCCAGGAACTGGCCCAGAGCACTGATACATGAGGTGGACCCCGGATTGAATACTGAATGACAGCTTCAGTCAAAGGTTTTGGAATGCAAGAGAACTTTGGTCAGAGGGAGACATTAACATGATAAAAGTGGAGTCAAGCTTGAGATCCAGTTAAGTGGACCCCTAAAGTGAGGGGAGCTAGCAAGGAAAAGACAAGGGGTAAGGAGAAGTCACAGCAAGGAGGTGGGTGGGAGGAGGCTTTGCTGGGCTGGCGCCCAGGTCACACTCCAGAGGTGGCACAGTATGATTGGTAGGGGGATAGGTTTTATTGGGAAAACGGAGAGTTTGAACCCCAGCGTTTTATTTGTTAGCAACACAAATTTTGTCAATTCACATTCCCCTGCTGAAGCCCAGTCACCTAAAGACTAAGAAATGCAATGGATAGATTGATATCTCTCTCTCTCTCTCTCTGTGTCTCTCTGTCTCTCTCTCTATATATATATATAAATCTGCTATAGACAGAATAAAAGAGATAAGCAGGGATGGAGGGATAAAAATTTCACTCACTCTCTCTCTCTCTCTCTCTCTAAATCTGCTATAGACAGAATAAAAGAAATAAGAAGGGAGGGAGAGATATAAATTCCTCTCTCTCTGTATAAATCTGCTATAGACAGAATAAAAGAGATAAGCAGGGAGGGAGAGATAAAAATTTCTCTCAGGCCCAGTACAGCTGTAATCCTAGCTCTCTGGGAGGCTGAGGCAGGAGGATTGCTCAAGGATAGGAGTTCAAAACCAGCCTGAGGAAGAGCAAGACCATCTCTACTATAAATAGAATGAAATTAATTGGCCAACTAAGCACACACACACAAACACAAAATAGGCCGGGCATGGTGGTGCATGTCTGTAGTTCCAGCTACTCAGGAGGCTGAAACAGAAGGATCACTTGAGCCCAGGAGTTTGAGGTAGCTGTGAGCTAAGCTGACGCCATAGCACTCTAGCCCTGGCACCAAAAGTGAGACTCTGTCTCAAAAAAAAAGAATAATAATAATAATCATAAAAAAGGACTTACCAGATAAAGCAGGGAGGGAGAGATAATAATTTGTCTCTCTCACTCTCTCTGTCTCTCTCTCTCTACGTCTGCTATAGACAGAATAAAAGACATAAGCAGGGAGGGAGAGATAAAAATTTCTCTCAGGCCCAGCACACCTGTAATCCTAGCTCTCTGGGAGGCCAAGGGGGAAGGATTGCTGGAGGTCAGGAGTTCAAATCAGTGGGAGCAAGAGCAAGACCCCGTCTCTACTATAAATAGAAAGAAATTAATTGGCCAAGTAATAGAGAGAGAGAGAAAAATTAGCCAGGCATGATGACACTGCCTGTAGTCCTAGCTACTTGGGAGGCTGAGGCAGGAGGATGGCTTGAGCCCAGGAGGTTGAGGTTGCCGTGAGCTAGGCTGACGCCATGGCACTCACTCTAGCCTGGGCAACAAAGTGAGACTCTGTCTCAAAAAATTAAATGCATGCATGAATGAATGAATGAATGAATAAATAAAAGTCTGTTAAAAAATACATAGAGGGAGGGTTCTCCGCTTTAGCCATTATTGTGGTTAATCACTTCACTGGTCTCAGCTGGGCCAAAAACAAGGCCTGTGGGGCTGGGGACCGCTCTGGAGTTTTAAGAAAAGATTGAACTGCTCTTGGGGATAGAGGCCAGACTACAAATTTTCAACATCAGGGGGGGGGTGGAGTTTTAAAAGGACACAAAATGTCTCTGTCCTTTATTTTTTTTGCCCTCTCTCTAGACCATTCCCTCTATTACACTGTGAAATTCATGATGTTAAATAGTTTTTCCTGGGAGAAACTTTGTGGTCGGGGCTATGTGAAGTAGGAAGGGTGTTTTATATGTTTCCAGGACATCATAAAAAATTGAGCAGACTGATCTAGGATCATTAGGGA
>NW_027438957.1:240000-245000 GCF_040939455.1 Microcebus murinus
CAGCTGGGCCAAAAGCAAGGCCTGTGGGGCTGGGGATGGCTCTGGAGTTTTAAGAAAAGATTGAACTGCTCTTGGGGATACAGGCCAGACTATAAATTTCCAACATCAGGGGGTGGGGAGGTGGAGTTTTAAAAGGACACAAAATGTCTCTGTCCTTTATTTTTTCTTGCCCTCTCTCTAGACCATTCCCTCTATTACACTGTGAAATTCATGATGTTAAATAGTTTTTCCTGGGAGAAACTTTGTGGTCGGCTATGTTAAGTAGGAAGTGTGTTTTATATGTTTCCAGGACATCATAAAAAATTCAGCAGACTCATCTAGGATCATCAGGGAAATGAATGATTTTCCTCTCCTAAATGTGGAGGTACCACAACAAGCTGCAGGAGGACCTTCAGGGACACCTATCCAGGGACAGAGGCCCCTCTGGGATGTGTCACTCACCCTATTCATTTAGAAATGTATACTTTCCAATCAATAAAATTTCCCCCACCCCGGTTACTGTAGTCAAGTCCCTTCAATCTGATCCCTAAGTCTGTTCAGCCTCAGTCCACGACCAAGGAAGGCCCACTCTGTGAGACCAAAGAGCCCGGTGCCCAAAAGGAATAAGGACAGGCACCCACGTGCACGCACACAGAGACATGGTCAAATAAACCGTGTTCAAGGTCTTTCTGTTCAGGGAACCATGAAGATGGTTTGAAACCCCCAGGATCAACTTTGCATTTCTTCCAGGAGAGGAAAATTCACAGGAAAAGAAAATACATTGTTCTCAGCCTAGGATAAAAAGTCACAAGTTGTTGTAGAATTCTTTCTGTGATTTAAATTTTTAAACGATATTCCATAAACCTAAAAAAAAAACACAAAAAACAAAGATTAAACAGAAACAGAAAAGAAAAAAAAAACCCTGGGCAGAGGCCTACGGTGGGGGCGGGGAGGCAGGCAGGGAGCGGGAGGAGGAGGGGCCCCTCCCTGGGACAACAGGGAGGGGGTTGGGCGGAGACCCTCTGGAGGCTAGAGGCGCCTGGGGCTGGCGGGCTCAGGCAGAACCTGTCATACAATGTAGCAGATTTGAAAGCCGGCCTCCACACCTGGGGTGGGGGTGGGGTCCACTCTTAAGCTCCCAACATGGCCTGACTTTACCCATCCCCCAAGTCTGATCAAAGTGGGCACTAGATGACACCTAAGTACTGGTGACAGTGTCAGCCAGACAAGAAGGGACCCTCTGACGGGGCTGACAGCGATTTTTTTTTTTCTTTCTAAAGTTTGCTTCCATTTTACACCTAGGTCTACAGGTATACCCTTAAAATGGATGCTGGTATTGAGGAAACAGGAAGTATTTTTTTCCAGTCATTTATCTGGTCCTCAATCCTCATTATTTATCATGTCCACCCGACAAGTAATATATATAGAAAGAAAAATTAGCCAGGCATGCTGGCACATGCCTGTAGTCCCAGCTACTCAAGAGGCTGAGACAGAAGGATGACTTGAGGCCAGGAGTTTGAGGTTGCTGTGAGCTAAGCTGACACCATAGCACTCTAGCCCGGGCACCAAAAGTGAGACTCTGTCAAAAAAAAAAAAAAAAATTAAGAACTATGGACTTAGCAGTAAAAGCAGGGATTCAGAGATAAAAATTTCACTCTCTCTCTCTCTCTGTATGTATGTGTATATATATATAAATCTGCTATAGAGAGAATAAAAGAGATAAGAAGGGAGGGAGAGATAAAAATTCCTCTCTCTCTCTCTCTCTATATATATATATACACACACATATATATATATATATAAATCTGCTATAGACAGAATAAAAGAGATAAGCAGGGATGGAGAGATAAAATTTCACTCACTCTCTCTCTCTCTCTCTATGTATATATATATGGAGAGAGAGATCTGCTATAGACAGAATAAAAGAGATAAGCAGGGATGGAGAGATAAAAATTTCACTCACTCTCTCTCTCTCTCTATATATATATATATAAATCTGCTATAGACAGAATAAAAGAAATAAAAAGGGAGGGAGAGATATAAATTCCTCTCTCTCTCTCTCTCTCTCTATATATATATATATAAATCTGCTATAGACAGAATAAAAGAGATAAGCAGGGAGGGAGAGATAAAAATTTCACTCTCTCTCTCTCTCTGTATATATATAAATCTGCTATAGACAGAATAAAAGAGATAAGCAGGGAGGGAGAGATAAAAATTTCACTCTCTCTCTCTCTCTCTCTGTGTATATATATAAATCTGCTATAGACAGAATAAAAGAGATAAGCAGGGAGGGAGAGATAAATATTTCACTCTCTCTTTCTCTCTCTCTCTGTGTATATATATATAAATGTGCTATAGACAGAATAAAAGAGATAAGAAGGGAGGGAGAGATATAAATTCTCTCTCTCTCTCTCTATATATATATATAAATCTGCTATAGACAGAATAAAAGAGATAAGCAGGGATGGAGAGATAAAAATTTCACTCTCTCTCTCTCTCTCTCTGTATATATATAAATCTGCTATAGACAGAATAAAAGAGATAAGAAGGGAGGGAGAGATAAATATTTCACTCTCTCTCTCTCCATATATATATATATATATATATATATATATATAAATCTGCTATAGACAGAATAAAAGAGATAAGCAGGGAGGGAGAGATAAATATTTCACTCTCTCTCTCTTTCTCTCTCTCTCTGTGTATATATATATAAATCTGCTATAGACAGAATTAAAGAGATAAGCAGGGAGGGAGAGATAAAATTTTTCTCAGGCCCAGCACACCTGTAGTCCTAGCTCTCTGGGAGACTGAGGCAGCAGGATTGCAGGAGGTCAGGAGTTCAAACCAGCCTGAGCAAGAGCAAAACCCCATCTCTACTATAAACACAAAGAAATTAATTGGCCAAGTAATATATATAGAAAGAAAAATGAGCCAGGCGTGGCGGCATATCCCTGTAGTCCCAGCTGTTTGGGAGGCTGAGGCAGGAGGATTGCTTGAGCCTAGGAGGTTGAGGTTGCTGTGAGCTAGTCTGAAGCCATAGCACCCTAGCCCGGGCCCTAAAAGTGAGACTCTGTCTCAAAAAAAAAGAAAAAATTAATAATAATAAAAAAGGTCTTACTTACCAGAAAAAGCAGGGAGGGACAGATAATAAATTTCTCTCTCTCTCTCTCTCTCTCTCTCTCTCTCTCTCTCTCTCTCTCTATATATATATATATATATATATATTTTCTGTGATTTTCTCCAAAGTGTTCCTTTGTCCAGGAACTGGCCCAGAGAACTGATAAATGAGGTGGACCCCGGATTGAATACTGAATGACAGTTTCAGTAAAACATTTTGGAATGCAAGAGAACTTTGGTCAGAGGGAGACATTAACATGATAAAAGTAGAGTCAAGCTTGAGATCCAGTTAAGTGGACCCCTAAAGTGAAGGGAGCTAGCAAGGAAAAGACAAGGGGTAAGGAGAAGTCACAGCAGGAGGTTGGAGGAGGCTTTGTGGGGCTGGCGACCCCTTCACACTGCTGCTATAGATAGAATGTCTGCTATAGACAGAATAAAAGAGAAGAGAGATAAGCAGGGAGGAAGACATAAAAATTTCTCTCAGGCCCAGCACAGCTGCAATCCTAGCTCTGGGAGGCCAAGGTGGGAGGATTGCTGGAGGTCAGGAATTCAAACCAGCCTGAGCAAGAGGAAGACCCCATCTATACTATAAATAGAAAGAAATTAATTGGCCAAGTAATATATATAGGAAGAAAAATTAGCCAGGCATGCTGGCACATGCCTGTAGTCCCAACTACTCAAGAGGCTGAGACAGAAGGATCACTTGAACCCAGGATTTTGAGGTTGCTGTGAGCTAAGCTGAAGCCATAGCACCCTAGCCCGGGCCCTAAAAGTGAGACTCTGTCTCAAAAAAAAAGAAAAAATTAATAATAATTAAAAAGGTCTTACTTACCAGAAAAAGCCGGGAGGGAGAGATAATAATCTCTCTCTCTCTCTCTCTCTCTCTCTCTCTATATATATATATATATATATATATATATATATATATATATATATGTCTGCTATAGACAGAATAAAAGACATCAGCAGGGAGGGAGAGATAAAAATTTCCCTCAGGCCCAGCACACCTATAATCCTAGCTGTCTGGGAGGCCAAGGGGGGAGGATGCTGGAGGTCAGGAGTTCAAATCAGTGGGAGCAAGAGCAAGACTCCATCTCTACTATAAATAGAAAGAAATTAATTAGCCAAGTAATATATATAGAAAGAAAAATTAGCCCAGCATGATGGCACATGCCTGTAGTCCCAGCTACTTGACAGGCTGAGGCAGGAGGATTGCTTGAGCCCAGGAGGTTGAGGTTGCCATGACCTAGGCTGATGCCATGGCACTGACCCTAGCCTGGGCAATAACGGGAGACTCTGACTCACAAAATTAAATGAATGCATGCATGCATGCATGAATGAATGAATGAATAAATAAATAAATAAAAGTATGTTAAAAAATACATAGAGGGAGGGTTCTCCACTTTAGCCATTATTGTGGTTAATCATTTCACTGGTCTCAGCTGGGCCAAAAGCAAGGCCTGTGGGGCTGGGGATGGCTCTGGAGTTTTAAGAAAAGATTGAACTGCTCTTGGGGATACAGGCCAGACTATAAATTTCCAACATCAGGGGGTGGGGAGGTGGAGTTTTAAAAGGACACAAAATGTCTCTGTCCTTTATTTTTTCTTGCCCTCTCTCTAGACCATTCCCTCTATTACACTGTGAAATTCATGATGTTAAATAGTTTTTCCTGGGAGAAACTTTGTGGTCGGCTATGTTAAGTAGGAAGTGTGTTTTATATGTTTCCAGGACATCATAAAAAATTCAGCAGACTCATCTAGGATCATCAGGGAAATGAATGATTTTCCTCTCCTAAATGTGGAGGTACCACAACAAGCTGCAGGAGGACCTTCAGGGACACCTATCCAGGGACAGAGGCCCCTCTGGGATGTGTCACTCACCCTATTCATTTAGAAATG
>NW_027438957.1:260000-275000 GCF_040939455.1 Microcebus murinus
GTTGAGGTTGCCGTGAGCTAGGCTGACGCCATGGCACTCACTCTAGCCTGGGCAACAAAGTGAGACTCTGTCTCAAAAAATTAAATGCATGCATGCATGCATGAATGAATGAATAAATAAAAGTATGTTAAAAAATACATAGAGGGAGGGTTCTCCGCTTTAGCCATTATTGTGGTTAATCATTTCACTGGTCTCAGCTGGGCCAAAAACAAGGCCTGTGGGGCTGGGGACCGACCGCTCTGGAGTTTTAAGAAGAGATTGAACTGCTCTTGGGGATAGAGGCCAGACTACAAATTTCCAACATCAGGGGGTGGGGGGGTGGAGTTTTAAAAGGACACAAAATGTCTCTGTCCTTTATTTTTTTTGCCCTCTCTCTAGACCATTCCCTCTATTACACTGTGAAATTCATGATGTTAAATAGTTTTTCCTGGGAGAAACTTTGTGGTCGGCTACGTGAAGTAGGAAGGGTGTTTTATATGTTTCCAGGACATCATAAAAAATTGAGCAGACTCATCTAGGATCATTAGGGAAATGAATGATTTGCCTCTCCTAAATGTTGAGCTACCAGGACAAGCTGCAGGAGGGGACCCTCCCGGACACCTATCCACTGACACAGGCCCCACGGGAGTGTGTTGCTCACCCTATTCATTTAGAAATGTATACTTTGGAATCCATAAAATAAAATTCACAGGAAGAGAAAATACATTGTTCTCAGCCTAGGATAAAAAGTCACAAGTTGTTGTAGAATTGATTCTGTGATTTAAATTTTTAAACGACATTCCATAAACCTAAAAAAAAACACAAAAAAACAAAGATTAAACAGAAACCGGGAAAAGAAAAAAAAAAAAAAAAACCCTGGGCAGAGGCCTACGGTGGGGGCGGGGAGGCAGGCAGGGAGCGGGAGGAGGAGGAGGGGCCCCTCCCTGGGACAACAGGGAGGGGGTTGGGCGGAGACCCTCTGGAGGCTAGAGGCGCCTGGGGCTGGCGGGCCCAGGCAGAACCTGTCATACAGTGTAGCAGATTTGAAAGCCGGCCTCCACACCTGGGGTGGGGGTGGGGTCCACTCTTAAGCTCCCAACATGGCCTGACTTTACCCATCCCCAAGGCTGATCAAAGTGACCACTAGATGACACCTAAGTACCGGTGCCAGTGTCAGCCAGACAAGAAGGGACCCTCTGACGGGGCTGATAGCGATTTTTTTTTTTTCTTTCTAAAGCTTGCTTCCATTTTACACCTAGGTCTACAGGTATACCCTTGAAATGGATGCTGGTATTGAGGAAACAGGAAGTATTTTTTTCCAGTCATTTATCTGGTCCTCAATCCTCATTATTTATCATGTCGACACCCCCCCCACACACACACATATACACGTTGGTTCATCTCTGCAGAAAAGCTGCTGGAGATTGTTTCTCCACCAAATGCTTTCTCTTGACAGTATCTAAGAGGACAAGCAGTGCCACGCATTCTGCTCTAAGATTAAAATTGCATCTATCAGTATGGTCCTATTTTACTTCTTATGTGGGTTTAGTAGGTTTCATAAAAGTTGATCTTGACTGCCACAACGGAGATGAGTGAGTTTCTGTTGTTTCCCTATTTTTCCTCACAAGCATATGAATGGCTCCATGTGCCTCTAGACTGACTGCAAAGCACAGACTCCAGGATCTCCACCCTTTGGCTCTGTCCGTCCAAAAAGGGCCTCCACGGCTCTCCTCTGTGGGGGTATATACTCTCAGAGGTGGCACAGTATGGTTTGAAGGGGGATATGTTTTATTGGGAAAACTGAGAGTTTGAACCCCAGCGTTTTAATTGTTAGCAACACAAATTTTGTCAATTCACATTGCCCTGCTGAGGCCCAGTCACCTAAAGTGTAGGAAATGCAATGGATAGATTTTTATATCTCTCTCTGTGTCTCTCTCTCTATATATATGTAGATATATATATATATAAATCTGCTATAGACAGAAAAAAAGAGATAAGCAGGGATGGAGAGGTAGAAATTTCACTCACTCTCTCTCTCTCTCTCTCTATATATATATAAATCTGCTATAGACAGAATAAAAGAGATAAGGTGGGATGGAGAGATAAGAATTTCACTCTCTCTCTCTCTCTCTATATATATATATAAATCTGCTATAGACAGAATAAAAGTGATAAGCAGGGAGGGAGAGATATAAATTCCTCTCTCACTCTCTCTCTCTCTCTCTCTCTATATATATATATATATATATATATATCTGCTATAGAATAAAAGAGATAAGCAGAGAGGGAGACATAAAAATTTCTCTCAGGCCAGGCACACATGCAATCCTAGCTCTCTGGGATCCCAAGGTGGGAGGATTGCTGGAGGTTAGGAATTCTAACCAGCTCCTGGAAGAGCAAGACCTTATCTGTACTATAAATAGAAAGAAATTAATTGGCAAAGTAATATATATAGAAAGAAAAAATAGCTGAGCATGCTGGCGCATGCCTGTAGTCCCAGCTACTCAGGAGGCTAAGACAGAAGGATCAGTTCAGTCCTGGAATTTGAGGTTTAAGTGAGCTAAGTTGAGGCCATAGCACTCTTGCCGGGGCACCAAAGGTGAAACTCTGTCTCAAAAAAAAAAATTAAGTAAAATGGACTTACCAGAAAGACCAGCGATTGAGACATAAAAATTTCTCTCTCTCTCTTTCTCTGTCTATATATAAAACTGCTATAGGCAGAATAAAAGAGATAAGCAGGGAGGGAGAGATAAAAATTTCTCTCACTCTCTCTCTCTATATATATGTCTGCTATAGACAGAATAAAAGAGACAAGAAGGGAGGGAGAGATAAAAATTTCTCTCTGTGTCTCTATCTCTCTCTCTCTCTATATATATATATATATATGTATATAAAACTGCTATAGACAGAATAAAAGAGATAAGCAGGGAGGGAGAGATAAAAATTTCTCTCACTCTCTCTATTTCTCTCTCTCTCTCTCTATATATATGTCTGCTATAGACAGAATAAAAGAGACAAGAAGGGAGGGAGTGATAAAAATTTCTCTCTCTGTCTCTCTCTCTATATATATATATATAAAACTGCTATAGACAGAATAAAAGAGATAAGCAGGGAGGGAGAGATAATAATTTCTCTCACTCTCTCTCTCTCTATATATATATGTCTGCTATAGACAGAATAAAAGAGACAAGAATGGAGGGAGAGATAAAAATTTCTCTCTCTGTCTCTCTCTCTCTATATATATATATATATATAAATCTGCTATAGACAGAATAAAAGAGATAAGCTCAGAGGGAGAGATAAATATTTCTATAAATCTCTCTCTCTCTGTCTCTGTCTCTCTCTCTCTATATATATATAGGTCTGCTATAGATAGAATAAAAGAGATAAGCAGAGAGGGAGACATAAAAATTTCTCTCAGGCACAGCACACCTGCAATCCTAGCTCTCTGGGCGGCCAAGGTGGGAAGATTGCTGGAGGTCAGGGATTAATACCAGCCTGAGCAAGAGGAAGACCCCATCTCTACTATAAATAGAAAGAAATTAATTGGCCAAGTAATATATATAGAAAGAAAAATTAGCCGGGCATGCTGGCACATGCCTGTAGTCCCAGCTACTCAGGAGGCTGAGGCAGCAGGATCGCTTGAGCCCACTAGTTTGAGGTTGCTGTGAGCTAGGCTGAAGCCATGGCACTCACTCTAGCCTGGGCAACAAACTGAGACTCTGTCTCAAAAAAAGTAAAAAAAAAATTAAAAAAAAAAGAAAGAAAGAAAGAAATTAATTGGCCAACTAAACACACACACACACACACACACACACACACACACACACACACACACATAATAAGCCGGGCATGGTGGTGCATGTCTGTACTCCCAGCTACTCGGGAGGCTGAGACAGAAGGATCACTTGAGCCCAGGAGTTGGAGGTTGCTGTGAGCTAAGCTGAAGCCATAGCACCCTAGTCCGGGCCCTAAAAGTGAGACTCTGTCTCAAAAAAAAAAAGAAAAAATTAATAATAATAAAAAAGGTCTTACTTACCAGAAAAAGCAGGGAGGGACAGATAATAATTTCCCTCTCTCTCTCTCTCTCTCTCTCTCTCACTCTCTCTCTCTCTCAATGTATATATTTTCTGTGATTTTCTCCAAAGTGTTCCTTTGTCCAGGAACTGGCACAGAGAACTGATACATGAGGTGGACCCCGGATTGAATACTGAATGACAGTTTCAGTCAAACATTTTGGAATGCAAGAGAACTTTGGTCAGAGGGAGACATTAACATGATAAAAGTGGAGTCAAGCTTGAGATCCAGTTAAGTGGACCCCTAAAGTGAGGGGAGCTAGCAAGGAAAAGACAAGGGGTAAGGAGAAGTCACAGCAAGGAGGTTGGAGGAGGCTTTGTGGGGCTGGCGACCAGGTCACACTCCAGAGGTGGCACAGTATGATTGGTAGGGGGATAGGTTTTATTGGGAAAACGGAGAGTTTGAACCCCAGCGTTTTATTTGTTAGCAACACAAATTTTGTCAATTCACATTCCCCTGCTGAGGCCCAGTCACCTAAAGACTAGGAAATGCAATGGATAGATTGATATCTCTCTCTCTCTCTGTGTCTCTCTGTGTCTCTCTCTCTATATATATAAATCTGCTATAGACAGAATAAAAGAGATAAGCAGGGATGGAGAGATAAAAATTTCACTCACTCTCTCTCTCTCTCTCTCTCTCTAAATCTGCTATAGACAGAATAAAAGAAATAAGAAGGGAGGGAGAGATATAAATTCCTCTCTCTCTGTATAAATGTGCTATAGACAGAATAAAAGAGATAAGCAGGGAGGGAGAGATAAAAATTTCACTCACTCTCTCTCTCTCTCTATATATATATATATAAATCTGCTATAGACAGAATAAAAGAAATAAAAAGGGAGGGAGAGATATAAATTCCTCTCTCTCTCTCTCTCTCTCTCTCTATATATATATATATAAATCTGCTATAGACAGAATAAAAGAGATAAGCAGGGAGGGAGAGATAAAAATTTCACTCTCTCTCTCTCTCTCTCTCTGTGTATATATATAAATCTGCTATAGACAGAATAAAAGAGATAAGCAGGGAGGGAGAGATATAAATTCCTCTCTCACTCTCTCTCTCTCTCTATATATATGTATATATATAAATCTGCTATAGACAGAATAAAAGAGATAAGAAGGGAGGGAGAGATATGAATTCCTCTGTCTCTCTGTCTCTCTCTCTCTCTATATATATATATATATAAATCTGCTATTGACAGAATAAAAGAGATAAGAAGGGAGGGAGAGATATAAATTCTCTCTCTCTCTCTCTCTCTATATATATAAATCTGCTATAGACAGAATAAAAGAGATAAGCAGGGATGGAGAGATAAAAATTTCACTCTCTCTCTCTCTCTCTCTCTCTCTGTATATATATAAATCTGCTATAGACAGAATAAAAGAGATAAGAAGGGAGGGAGAGATAAAAATTTCACTCTCTCTCTCTCCATATATATATATATATATATATATATATATATATATATATATATATATATAAATCTGCTATAGACAGAATAAAAGAGATAAGCAGGGAGGGAGAGATAAATATTTCACTCTCTCTCTCTTTCTCTCTCTCTCTGTGTATATATATATAAATCTGCTATAGACAGAATTAAAGAGATAAGCAGGGAGGGAGAGATAAAATTTTTCTCAGGCCCAGCACACCTGTAGTCCTAGCTCTCTGGGAGACTGAGGCAGCAGGATTGCAGGAGGTCAGGAGTTCAAACCAGCCTGAGCAAGAGCAAAACCCCATCTCTACTATAAACACAAAGAAATTAATTGGCGAAGTAATATATATAGAAAGAAAAATGAGCCAGGCGTGGCGGCATAACCCTGTAGTCCCAGCTGTTTGGGAGGCTGAGGCAGGAGGATTGCTTGAGCCTAGGAGGTTGAGGTTGCTGTGAGCTAGTCTGAAGCCATAGCACCCTAGCCCGGGCCCTAAAAGTGAGACTCTGTCTCAAAAAAAAAGAAAAAATTAATAATAATAAAAAAGGTCTTACTTTCCAGAAAAAGCAGGGAGGGAGAGATAATAATTTCTCTCTCTCTCTCTCTCTGTTTCTCTCTCTCTCTCTGTATATATTTTCTGTGATTTTCTCCAAAGTGTTCTTTTCTTCAGGAACTGGCCCAGAGAACTGATACATGAGGTGGACCCCGGATTGAATACTGAATGACAGTTTCAGTAAAACATTTTGGAATGCAAGAGAACTTTGGTCAGAGGGAGACATTAACATGATAAAAGTGGAGTCAAGCTTGAGATCCAGTTAAGTGGACCCCTAAAGTGAGGCGAGCTAGCAAGGAAAAGACAAGGGGTAAGGAGAAGTCACAGCAAGGAGGTGGGAGGAGGCTTTGCTGGGCTGGCGACCCCATCACACTGCTGCTATAGACAGAATGTCTGCTATAGACAGAATAAAAGAGAAAAGAGATAAGCAGGGAGGGAGACATAAAAATTTCTCTCAGGCCCAGCACAGCTGCAATCCTAGCTCTGGGAGGCCAAGGTGGGAGGATTGCTGGAGGTCAGGAATTCAAACCAGCCTGAGCAAGAGGAAGACCCCATCTCTACTATAAATAGAAAGAAATTAATTGGCCAAGTAATATATATAGGAAGAAAAATTAGCCAGGCATGCTGGCACATGCCTGTAGTCCCAACTACTCAAGAGGCTGAGACAGAAGGATCACTTGAACCCAGGATTTTGAGGTTGCTGTGAGCTAAGCTGAAGCCATAGCACCCTAGCCGGGGCCCTAAGAGTGAGACTCTGTCTCAAAAAAAAAGAAAAAATTAATAATAATAAAAAAGGTCTGTCTTACCAGAAAAAGGAGGGAGGGAGAGATAAAAATTTCTCTCTCTCTCTCTCTCTCTCTCTGTATATATATATATATATAATGTATATATATATATATATATATGCATGCATGAATGAATGAATGAATGAATGAATAAATAAATAAATAAAAGTATGTTAAAAAATACATAGAGTGAGGGTTCTCCGCTTTAACCATTATTGTGGTTAATCATTTCACTGGTCTCAGCTGGGCCAAAAACAAGGCCTGTGGGTCTGGGGACTGCTCAGAAGTTTTAAGAAAGGAATTAACTCCTCTTGGGGATAGAGGCCAGACTACAAGTTTCCAACATCAGGGGGTGGGGGGGAAGTTTTAAAAGGACACAAAATGTTTCTTTCCTTTATTTTTTTTTCCCTCTGTCTAGACCATTCCCTCTATTACACTGTGAAATTCATGATGTTGAATATTTTTTCCTGGGAGAAACTTTGTGGTCGGCTACGTGAAGTAGGAAGGGTGTTTTATATGTTTCCAGGACATCATAAAAAATTGAGCAGACTCATCTAGGATCATTAGGGAAGTGAATGATTTGCCTCTCCTAAATGTTGAGCTACCACAACAAGCTGCAGGAGGGGACCCTCCCGGACACCTATCCACTGACACAGGCCCCACGGGAGTGTGTTGCTCACCCTATTCATTTAGAAATGTATACTTTGGAATCCATAAAATAAAATTCACAGGAAGAGAAAATACATTGTTCTCAGCCTAGGATAAAAAGTCACAAGTTGTTGTAGAATTCATTCTGTGATTTAAATTTTTAAACGATATTCCATAAACCTAAAAAAAAACACACAAATAAACAAAAAAAACAAAGATAAAACAGAAACCGGGAAAAGAAAAAAAAAAAAAAACCCTGGGCAGAGGCCTACGGTGGGGGCGGGGAGGCAGGCAGGGAGCGGGAGGAGGAGGAGGGGCCCCTCCCTGGGACAACAGGGAGGGGGTTGGGCGGAGACCCTCTGGAGGCTAGAGGCGCCTGGGGCTGGCGGGCCCAGGCAGAACCTGTCATACAATGTAGCAGATTTGAAAGCCGGCCTCCACACCTGGGGTGGGGGTGGGGTCCACTCTTAAGCTCCCAACATGGCCTGACTTTACCCATCCCCCAAGTCTGATCAAAGTGGCCACTACGTGACACCTAAGTACCGGTGCCAGTGTCAGCCAGACAAGAGGGGACCCTCTGACGGGGCTGACAGCGATTTTTTTTTTTCTTTCTAAAGCTTGCTTCCATTTTACACCTAGGTCTACAGGTATACCCTTGAAATGGATGCTGGTATTGAGGAAACAGGAAGTATTTTTTTCCAGTCATTTATCTGGTCCTCAATCCTCATTATTTATCATGTCCACACCCCCCACACACACACACATACACGTTGGTTCATCTCTGCAGAAAAGCTGCTGGAGATTGTTTGTCCACCAAATGCTTTCTCTTGACAGTATCTAAGAGGACAAGCAGTGCCACGCATTCTGCTCTAAGATTAAAATTGCATCTATCAGTATGGTCCTATTTTACTTTTTATGTGGGTTTAGTAGGTTTCATAAAAGCTGATCTTGACTTCCACAACGGAGATGAGTGAGTTTCTGTTGTTTCCCTATTTTTCCTCACAAGCATATGAATGGCTCCATGTGCCTCTAGACTGACTGCAAAGCACAGACTCCAGGATCTCCACCCTTTGGCTCTGTCCGTCCAAAAAGGGCCTCCACGGCTCTCCTCTGTGGGGGTATATACTCTCAGAGGTGGCACAGTATGGTTTGAAGGGGGATATGTTTTATTGGGAAAACTGAGAGTTTGAACCCCAGCGTTTTAATTGTTAGCAACACAAATTTTGTCAATTCACATTGCCCTGCTGAGGCCCAGTCACCTAAAGTGTAGGAAATGCAATGGATAGATTTTTATATCTCTCTCTGTGTCTCTCTCTCTATATATATGTAGATATATATATATATAAATCTGCTATAGACAGAAAAAAAGAGATAAGCAGGGATGGAGAGGTAGAAATTTCACTCACTCTCTCTCTCTCTCTATATATATATATATAAATCTGCTATAGACAGAATAAAAGAGATAAGGTGGGATGGAGAGATAAGAATTTCACTCTCTCTCTCTCTCTATATATATATATATAAATCTGCTATAGACAGAATAAAAGTGATAAGCAGGGAGGGAGAGATATAAATTCCTCTCTCACTCTCTCTCTCTCTCTCTCTCTCTCTATATATATATATATATATATATATATATCTGCTATAGAATAAAAGAGATAAGCAGAGAGGGAGACATAAAAATTTCTCTCAGGCCAGGCACACATGCAATCCTAGCTCTCTGGGATCCCAAGGTGGGAGGATTGCTGGAGGTTAGGAATTCTAACCAGCTCCTGGAAGAGCAAGACCTTATCTGTACTATAAATAGAAAGAAATTAATTGGCAAAGTAATATATATAGAAAGAAAAAATAGCTGAGCATGCTGGCGCATGCCTGTAGTCCCAGCTACTCTGGAGGCTAAGACAGAAGGATCAGTTCAGTCCTGGAATTTGAGGTTTAAGTGAGCTAAGTTGAGGCCATAGCACTCTTGCCGGGGCACCAAAGGTGAAACTCTGTCTCAAAAAAAAAAATTAAGTAAAATGGACTTACCAGAAAGACCAGCGATTGAGACATAAAAATTTCTCTCTCTCTCTTTCTCTGTCTATATATAAAACTGCTATAGGCAGAATAAAAGAGATAAGCAGGGAGGGAGAGATAAAAATTTCTCTCACTCTCTCTCTCTATATATATGTCTGCTATAGACAGAATAAAAGAGACAAGAAGGGAGGGAGAGATAAAAATTTCTCTCTGTGTCTCTATCTCTCTCTCTCTCTCTATATATATATATATGTATATAAAACTGCTATAGACAGAATAAAAGAGATAAGCAGGGAGGGAGAGATAAAAATTTCTCTCACTCTCTCTATTTCTCTCTCTCTATATATATATATATATGTCTGCTATAGACAGAATAAAAGAGACAAGAAGGGAGGGAGTGATAAAAATTTCTCTCTCTGTCTCTCTCTCTCTCTCTATATATATATAAAACTGCTATAGACAGAATAAAAGAGATAAGCAGGGAGGGAGAGATAATAATTTCTCTCACTCTCTCTCTCTCTATATATATATGTCTGCTATAGACAGAATAAAAGAGACAAGAATGGAGGGAGAGATAAAAATTTCTCTCTCTGTCTCTCTCTCTCTCTCTATATATATATATATATAAATCTGCTATAGACAGAATAAAAGAGATAAGCTCAGAGGGAGAGATAAATATTTCTATAAATCTCTCTCTCTCTGTCTCTGTCTCTCTCTCTCTCTATATATATAGGTCTGCTATAGATAGAATAAAAGAGATAAGCAGAGAGGGAGACATAAAAATTTCTCTCAGGCACAGCACACCTGCAATCCTAGCTCTCTGGGCGGCCAAGGTGGGAAGATTGCTGGAGGTCAGGGATTAATACCAGCCTGAGCAAGAGGAAGACCCCATCTCTACTATAAATAGAAAGAAATTAATTGGCCAAGTAATATATATAGAAAGAAAAATTAGCCGGGCATGCTGGCACATGCCTGTAGTCCCAGCTACTCAGGAGGCTGAGGCAGCAGGATCGCTTGAGCCCACTAGTTTGAGGTTGCTGTGAGCTAGGCTGAAGCCATGGCACTCACTCTAGCCTGGGCAACAAATTGAGACTCTGTCTCAAAAAAAGTAAAAAAAAAATTAAAAAAAAAAGAAAGAAAGAAAGAAATTAATTGGCCAACTAAACACACACACACACACACACACACACACACACACACACACACACACACATAATAAGCCGGGCATGGTGGTGCATGTCTGTACTCCCAGCTACTCGGGAGGCTGAGACAGAAGGATCACTTGAGCCCAGGAGTTGGAGGTTGCTGTGAGCTAAGCTGAAGCCATAGCACCCTAGTCCGGGCCCTAAAAGTGAGACTCTGTCTCAAAAAAAAAAAGAAAAAATTAATAATAATAAAAAAGGTCTTACTTACCAGAAAAAGCAGGGAGGGACAGATAATAATTTCCCTCTCTCTCTCTCTCTCTCTCTCTCTCACTCTCTCTCTCTCTCAATGTATATATTTTCTGTGATTTTCTCCAAAGTGTTCCTTTGTCCAGGAACTGGCACAGAGAACTGATACATGAGGTGGACCCCGGATTGAATACTGAATGACAGTTTCAGTCAAACATTTTGGAATGAAAGAGAACTTTGGTCAGAGGGAGACATTAACATGATAAAAGTGGAGTCAAGCTTGAGATCCAGTTAAGTGGACCCCTAAAGTGAGGGGAGCTAGCAAGGAAAAGACAAGGGGTAAGGAGAAGTCACAGCAAGGAGGTTGGAGGAGGCTTTGTGGGGCTGGCGACCAGGTCACACTCCAGAGGTGGCACAGTATGATTGGTAGGGGGATAGGTTTTATTGGGAAAACGGAGAGTTTGAACCCCAGCGTTTTATTTGTTAGCAACACAAATTTTGTCAATTCACATTCCCCTGCTGAGGCCCAGTCACCTAAAGACTAGGAAATGCAATGGATAGATTGATATCTCTCTCTCTCTCTGTGTCTCTCTGTGTCTCTCTCTCTCTATATATAAATCTGCTATAGACAGAATAAAAGAGATAAGCAGGGATGGAGAGATAAAAATTTCACTCACTCTCTCTCTCTCTCTCTCTCTCTAAATCTGCTATAGACAGAATAAAAGAAATAAGAAGGGAGGGAGAGATATAAATTCCTCTCTCTCTGTATAAATGTGCTATAGACAGAATAAAAGAGATAAGCAGGGAGGGAGAGATAAAAATTTCACTCACTCTCTCTCTCTCTCTCTATATATATATATAAATCTGCTATAGACAGAATAAAAGAAATAAAAAGGGAGGGAGAGATATAAATTCCTCTCTCTCTCTCTCTCTCTCTCTATATATATATATATATAAATCTGCTATAGACAGAATAAAAGAGATAAGCAGGGAGGGAGAGATAAAAATTTCACTCTCTCTCTCTCTCTCTGTGTATATATATAAATCTGCTATAGACAGAATAAAAGAGATAAGCAGGGAGGGAGAGATATAAATTCCTCTCTCACTCTCTCTCTCTCTATATATATATGTATATATATAAATCTGCTATAGACAGAATAAAAGAGATAAGAAGGGAGGGAGAGATATGAATTCCTCTGTCTCTCTGTCTCTCTCTCTCTCTATATATATATATATATAAATCTGCTATTGACAGAATAAAAGAGATAAGAAGGGAGGGAGAGATATAAATTCTCTCTCTCTCTCTATATATATATATATATATAAATCTGCTATAGACAGAATAAAAGAGATAAGCAGGGATGGAGAGATAAAAATTTCACTCTCTCTCTCTCTCTCTCTCTGTATATATATAAATCTGCTATAGACAGAATAAAAGAGATAAGCAGGGAGGGAGAGATAAATATTTCACTCTCTCTCTCTTTCTCTCTCTCTCTGTGTATATATATATAAATCTGCTATAGACAGAATTAAAGAGATAAGCAGGGAGGGAGAGATAAAATTTTTCTCAGGCCCAGCACACCTGTAGTCCTAGCTCTCTGGGAGACTGAGGCAGCAGGATTGCAGGAGGTCAGGAGTTCAAACCAGCCTGAGCAAGAGCAAAACCCCATCTCTACTATAAACACAAAGAAATTAATTGGCCAAGTAATATATATAGAAAGAAAAATGAGCCAGGCGTGGCGGCATATCCCTATAGTCCCAGCTGTTTGGGAGGCTGAGGCAGGAGGATTGCTTGAGCCTAGGAGGTTGAGGTTGCTGTGAGCTAGTCTGAAGCCATAGCACCCTAGCCCGGGCCCTAAAAGTGAGACTCTGTCTCAAAAAAAAAGAAAAAATTAATAATAATAAAAAAGGTCTTACTTTCCAGAAAAAGCAGGGAGGGAGAGATAATAATTTCTCTCTCTCTCTCTCTCTGTTTCTCTCTCTCCCTCTGTATATATTTTCTGTGATTTTCTCCAAAGTGTTCTTTTCTTCAGGAACTGGCCCAGAGAACTGATACATGAGGTGGACCCCGGATTGAATACTGAATGACAGTTTCAGTAAAACATTTTGGAATGCAAGAGAACTTTGGTCAGAGGGAGACATTAACATGATAAAAGTGGAGTCAAGCTTGAGATCCAGTTAAGTGGACCCCTAAAGTGAGGCGAGCTAGCAAGGAAAAGACAAGGGGTAAGGAGAAGTCACAGCAAGGAGGTGGGAGGAGGCTTTGCTGGGCTGGCGACCCCATCACACTGCTGCTATAGACAGAATGTCTGCTATAGACAGAATAAAAGAGAAAAGAGATAAGCAGGGAGGGAGACATAAAAATTTCTCTCAGGCCCAGCACAGCTGCAATCCTAGCTCTGGGAGGCCAAGGTGGGAGGATTGCTGGAGGTCAGGAATTCAAACCAGCCTGAGCAAGAGGAAGACCCCATCTCTACTATAAATAGAAAGAAATTAATTGGCCAAGTAATATATATAGGAAGAAAAATTAGCCAGGCATGCTGGCACATGCCTGTAGTCCCAACTACTCAAGAGGCTGAGACAGAAGGATCACTTGAACCCAGGATTTTGAGGTTGCTGTGAGCTAAGCTGAAGCCATAGCACCCTAGCCGGGGCCCTAAGAGTGAGACTCTGTCTCAAAAAAAAAGAAAAAATTAATAATAATAAAAAAGGTCTGTCTTACCAGAAAAAGGAGGGAGGGAGAGATAAAAATTTCTCTCTCTCTCTCTCTCTCTCTCTGTATATATATATATATATAATGTATATATATATATATATATATGCATGCATGAATGAATGAATGAATGAATGAATAAATAAATAAATAAAAGTATGTTAAAAAATACATAGAGTGAGGGTTCTCCGCTTTAACCATTATTGTGGTTAATCATTTCACTGGTCTCAGCTGGGCCAAAAACAAGGCCTGTGGGTCTGGGGACTGCTCAGAAGTTTTAAGAAAGGAATTAACTCCTCTTGGGGATAGAGGCCAGACTACAAGTTTCCAACATCAGGGGGTTGGGGGGAAGTTTTAAAAGGACACAAAATGTTTCTTTCCTTTATTTTTTTTTCCCTCTGTCTAGACCATTCCCTCTATTACACTGTGAAATTCATGATGTTGAATATTTTTTCCTGGGAGAAACTTTGTGGTCGGCTACGTGAAGTAGGAAGGGTGTTTTATATGTTTCCAGGACATCATAAAAAATTGAGCAGACTCATCTAGGATCATTAGGGAAGTGAATGATTTGCCTCTCCTAAATGTTGAGCTACCACAACAAGCTGCAGGAGGGGACCCTCCCGGACACCTATCCACTGACACAGGCCCCACGGGAGTGTGTTGCTCACCCTATTCATTTAGAAATGTATACTTTGGAATCCATAAAATAAAATCCACAGGAAGAGAAAATACATTGTTCTCAGCCTAGGATAAAAAGTCACAAGCTGTTGTAGAATTCATTCTGTGATTTAAATTTTTAAACGATATTCCATAAACCTAAAAAAAAAACACACAAATAAACAAAAAAAAAACAAAGATTAAACAGAAACCGGGAAAAGAAAAAAAAAAAAAAAACCCTGGGCAGAGGCCTACGGTGGGGGCGGGGAGGCAGGCAGGGAGCGGGAGGAGGAGGAGGGGCCCCTCCCTGGGACAACAGGGAGGGGGTTGGGCGGAGACCCTCTGGAGGCTAGAGGCGCCTGGGGCTGGCGGGCCCAGGCAGAACCTGTCATACAATGTAGCAGATTTGAAAGCCGGCCTCCACACCTGGGGTGGGGGTGGGGTCCACTCTTAAGCTCCCAACATGGCCTGACTTTACCCATCCCCAAGTCTGATCAAAGTGGCCACTAGGTGACCCCTAAGTACCGGTGCCAGTGTCAGCCAGACAAGAGGGGACCCTCTGATGGGGCTGACAGCGATTTTTTTTTTCTTTCTAAAGCTTGCCTCCATTTTCCACCTAGGTCTACAGGTATACCCTTAAAATGGATGCTGGTATTGAGGAAACAGGAAGTATTTTTTTCCAGTCATTTATCTGGTCCTCAATCCTCATTATTTATCATGTCCACCCGCCAAGTAATATATATAGAAAGAAAA
>NW_027438957.1:277500-280000 GCF_040939455.1 Microcebus murinus
AGATAAAAATTTCACTCTCTCTCTCTCTCTCTACATATATATATATATAAATCTGCTATAGACAGAATAAAAGAGATAAGAAGGGAGGGAGAGATATAAATTCTCTCTCTCTCTCTCTAAATCTGCTATAGACAGAATAAAAGTGATAAGCAGGGATGGAGAGATAAAAATTTCTCTCTCTCTCTCTCTCTGTGTATATATATAAATCTGCTATAGACAAAATAAAAGAGATAAGAAGGGAGGGAGAGATAAAAATTCCTGTATGTCTCTCTCTCTCCATATATATATATATATATACATAAATCTGCTATAGACAGAATTAAAGAGATAAGCAGGGAGGGAGAGATAAAATTTTTCTCAGGCCCAACACACCTGTAGTCCTAGCTCTCTGGGAGACTGAGGCAGCAGGATTGCTGGAAGTCAGGAGTTCAAACCAGCCTGAGCAAGAGCAAAACCCCATCTCTACTATAAACACAAAGAAATTAATTGACCAAGTAATATATATAGAAAGAAAAATGAGCCAGGCGTGGCGACACATCCCTGTAGTCCCAGCTGTTTGGGAGGCTGAACCAGGAGGATTGCTTGAGCCCAGGAGGTTGAGGTTGCTGTGAGCTAGTTTTTGTGGATGATATGAATTTCAATTTTATGTATGTTCGTGGCAATCTATTAAATTTTGGGGGAATGATCAGATAGACTCATGAGGCTCTAAACCAGCATACAGTGGAAGGAGGCCACATCTGTTTTCTGTGATTTTCTCCAAAGTGTTCTTTTGTCCAGGAACTGGCCCAGAGCACTGATACATGAGGTGGACCCCGGATTGAATACTGAATGACAGTTTCAGTCAAACGTTTTGGAATGCAAGAGAACTTTGGTCAGAGGGAGACATTAACATGATAAAAGTGGAGTCAAGCTTGAGATCCAGTTAAGTGGACCCCTAAAGTGAGGGGAGCTAGCAAGGAAAAGACAAGGGGTAAGGAGAAGTCACAGCAAGGAGGTGGGTGGGAGGATGCTTTGCTGGGCTGGCGACCAGGTCACACTCCAGAGGTGGCACAGTATGATTGGTAGGGGGATAGGTTTTATTGGGAAAACGGAGAGTTTGAACCCCAGCGTTTTATTTGTTAGCAACACAAATTTTGTCAATTCACATTCCCCTGCTGAGGCCCAGTCACCTAAAGACTAGGAAATGCAATGGATAGATTGATATCTCTCTCTCTCTCTGTGTCTCTCTGTCTCTCTCTCTATATATATATATAAATCTCCTATAGACAGAATAAAAGAGATAAGCAGGGATGGAGGGATAAAAATTTCACTCACTCTCTCTCTCTCTCTCTCTCTCTCTCTCTCTCTCTAAATCTGCTATAGACAGAATAAAAGAAATAAGAAGGGAGGGAGAGATATAAATTCCTCTCTCTCTGTATAAATCTGCTATAGACAGAATAAAAGAGGTACGCAGGGAGGGAGAGATAAAAATTTCTCTCAGGTCCAGTACAGCTGTAATCCTAGCTCTCTGGGAGGCTGAGGCAGGAGGATTGCTCAAGGATAGGAGTTCAAAACCAGCCTGAGGAAGAGCAAGACCATCTCTACTATAAATAGAAAGAAATTAATTGGCCAACTAAACACACACACACAAACACATAATAGGCCGGGCATGGTGGTGCATGTCTTTAGTTCCAGCTACTCAGGAGGCTGAAACAGAAGGATCACTTGAGCCCAGGAGTTTGAGGTAGCTGTGAGCTAAGCTGATGCCATAGCACTCTAGCCCTGGCACCAAAAGTGAGACTTTGTCTCAAAAAAAAGGATAATAATAATAATCATAAAAAAGGACTTACCAGATAAAGCAGGGAGAGAGAGATAATAATTTCTCTCTCTCACTCTCTCTCTCTCTCTCTCTCTCTCTCTCTATCTCTCTCTCTATGTCTGCTATAGACAGAATAAAAGACATAAGCAGGGAGGGAGAGATAAAAATTTCTCTCAGGCCCAGCACACCTGTAATCCTAGCTCTCTGGGAGGCCAAGGGGGAAGGATTGCTGGAGGTCAGGAGTTCAAATCAGTGGGAGCAAGAGCAAGACCCCATCTCTACCATAAATAGAAAGAAATTAATTGGCCAAGTAATAGAGAGAGAGAGAAAAATTAGCCAGGCATGATGACACTGCCTGTAGTCCTAGCTACTTGGGAGGCTGAGGCAGGAGGATGGCTTGAGCCCAGGAGGTTGAGGTTGCCGTGAGCTAGGCTGACGCCATGGCACTCACTCTAGCCTGGGCAACAAAGTGAGACTCTGTCTCAAAAAATTAAATGCATGCATGAATGAATGAATGAATAAATAAATAAAAGTCTGTTAAAAAATACATAGAGGGAGGGTTCTCCGCTTTAGCCATTATTGTGGTTAATCACTTCACTGGTCTCAGCTGGGCCAAAAACAAGGCCTGTGGGGCTGTGGACCGCTCTGGAGTTTTAAGAAAAGATTGAACTGCTCTTGGGGATAGAGGCCAGACTACAAATT